>NC_084796.1:34922526-35225556 GCF_963169125.1 Humulus lupulus | reverse complement strand
TGCTGGTCGAGATACACCAGAAAGAGGGAGAGCCCTTGAAAGAATATGTCCAACGCTTCATGCGATTAGCAGCTGGAGCCAAGACAGTGGGCGATGAGGGTAAGATGATGGCTCTAACTGCTGGAGTTAGGCGCCATTCACCCCTCTGGAGTAGCCTCAGAAAGAATGGGGTAAGAAGTACCCAAGATTTTTTGGATCGGGCTAATCGGTATATCAAGCTCGAAGATGCGATTGCCAACGAAGGGAAATCGCCAAAAAAAGACAAGGGGCCCAAAGAAGAACCCGCCAAAGCCGCCAACGGGTCAGAAAAGCCCAATGGAAATGACAAAGGTAATGGGAATGGCAATGGTAGGAACGGTGGAAAATGAGCGAACAATGAACCCTCAACTTCTGAGAGTAAACACCCTAAAGGCAATAGATACGAGCCAAGATTCACTAACTACATGGCCCTTGTTGAAAGCCGAGCTGAAGTCTACCAGGTGACCAGCTCAAGCGTGCCTTACAAACGACCCGCAGCTATAAGGAAAGATATCTCCAAGAGAGATACGACAAAGTTCTGTTGTTTTCAAAACGACTACGGGAACGACACCAATGACTGTAACCAGCTGAAAGATGAGATTGAGTTCCTAATAAGGCAGGGACATTTGAGAAGATATGTGCGAGCGGCAGGGGATCTCAACGAGAGGCTCTAGGTGGCAACGAGCAGGCGCATGCACGCCAATGCTAACCACCTCTACAGCTAGCTCCTGTGGCAGGCACTTTACTCACCATCTGTGGAGGCCCATATCTTACAGGAGACAGTGGGAAGGCAAGGGAACAGTATGCTCGAACCCTACGCCAAGACCAGGACATCGAGATGATGAGTGTGGAGGATCGAGCACCAAAAAAGGCTCGAACAGAGGAGGAATTTATAACCTTCTCTGAAGATGATTCCAAGCACATGCGATTCCCACACTCCGATCCGCTGGTCGTAGACGTACAAATTGGCAACATGATGGTGAAAAAGGTGTTGGTCGACACAAGAAGTTCTGTCAACATCCTGTACAAGTCTTCGCTGGAAAGAACGAAGCTGTCCGTCAAAGACCTGGAGCCATGCAACTAAACCATTTATGGTTTTTCTGGTGAAGGGCTCGCCCCAACAAGGTCGATTAGGCTTCCAGTTACAGCAGGTACTGCACCTGCTAATAGGACATTACTCACTACTTTCATAGTAGTTGATTGTCCTTCAGCATACAATGCTGTAATTGGGAGACCAATTCTGGTCGACCTACGGGCCGTCACTTCGATATGGAACCTCGCCATGAAATTCCCAACAGACGCAGGGGTAGGATGTGTATTGGGAAATCAACGGGAAGCAAGGGAGCTCTACAACACATCGATCACCAAGGCCAAGAAAGGTGTATCGAGAGATGTTCCCGGAAAAGAGTTGCAAGTGGCAATTGATGCTCAGGCCCACTCAGGTGATAATGTCACCAAATAGGGCGTTGCCCAAAGTGAGGATAGAGATTTGGATCCTCGCTTTGGGGATTTTGAGGAAGAAATTGGACCCATCGAGGACCTTGAAGAGGTCTAACTCGATGAAGAAAATCCGACCAGGGTTGTGAAAGTCGGTAAAAACTTAGAGACAACAAAAAAATAAGCGCTGGTGGAGTTTTTAAGGAGGAACCAGGAAGTCTTTGCCTGGTCGCACAAAGACATGGTCAAGATAGACCCTGCAGTCATCAGCCATGTCCTGAACATCGACAAAAGTTTTCCACCAGTGCAACAAAAAAGAAGGCTGCTCGACAAAGATATATCAAGGGCCTTAAAAGAAGAAGTCGAAAAGCTGAAGGAGATTGGGTTCATCAGAGTGGAATTTTATCCATCGTGGGTCTCTAATCCCATGCTAGTTCCCAAGTCGAATGGAAAATGGCGTACGTGCATGGATTTCACAGACCTTAATAAAGCTTGCCCCAAAGATTGTTTTGCACTCCAAAGAATCGACCAGCTGGTCGATGCCACTGCAGGGCATGAGATTCTCTTATTCATGGATGCATACTACGGGTATAATCAGATTAGTATGCATCCCCCTGATGAGGATCATACTAACTTTCAGACTGATACAGGGCTTTATTATTACAAAATGATGCATTTCGGTTTGAAAAATGCTGGTGCGACTTACCAGCGACTAGTCAGCCACATGTTTAAGGAACTGATCGGCACAAACATGGAGGTCTACGTCGATGACATGCTGGTCAAGTCGAAGAAAGCAGAAGGGAATATAAAGGATTTGCAGGAGTGCTTCAACGTCTTGAACAAATTTAAGATGAAGTTGAATCCCCTTAAATGCTCATTCGGAGTAGGATCAAGGAAGTTCTTGGGATTTATAGTTAACTCGAGAGGAATCAAAGCCAATACCGAGAAAATTAAAGCCTTGATCGATATGAAATCGCCAGCAAAGATTAAGGATGTTCAAAGTTTAACCAGAAGAATTGTCGCTCTTAGTAGATTCATTTCGAAGTCAACAGATAAGTGCGTTCCAATTTTTAATCTACTTAGAGGCAACAAAAAGTTTGAGTGGATGGAGGAGTGCGAGCAGGCTTTTCAAGCATTAAAAACCCACATGGCGCAACCACCCATCCTGTCAAATCCGGTCGATAAAGAAACTTTGTTCATCTAACTGGTGATCACAGAGTATGCTGTTAGTGCCGTTTTAGTAAGGGAGGAAGAAGGCCTGCAGAAGGTTGTTTACTATGTAAGCAAAAGGCTAATTGGAGCAGAACAGTGGTACCCGCCCATCGAGAAGCTAGCCTATTGCCTAATTTTGGCCTCCAAGAAGCTGCGGCCTTACTTTCAAGCTCATCCAATCACGGTTTTGACCAACCAGCCTCTACGATAAGTCCTGCAAAAACCAGAGGCTGCGGGTAGATTGTTAAAGTGGGCAGTCGAACTTGGGCAGTTTGATATATCTTACATGCTACGAGCAGCGATAAAAGGGCAAGCCCTGGCTGACTTCATTGCAGAGTTCACTGAACTTACAGATAGTAAGCAAATTGAAGAGCCTAATGAACTAGAATGTCAAAACCAAGCTCCCTCGTGGAAATTGTTTACAGATGGTTCTTCTAATGAGTGCCACGCTGGAGCAGGAGTGATATTGATAACGCTGGAAGGGCATCGATTTCACTGCGCAATCAGGTTTGACTTCACTGCTTCTAACAACGAGGCCGAGTATGAAGCATTACTTGCTGGGTTGCGTTTAGCCAGGGACATGAATATAAATGTGTTTGACATCTATAGTGATTCTTAGTTGGTGATGAATCAATTCATGGGAGAATACCAGGCGCGAGGTTTAAAGATGGTTGCCGATTTAAACAAAATAAGAGATTTATTGGCTCAGTTCGAAAAATACACCCTCAAACAAGTACCTCGCGACCAGAATTCCAATGCTGATGCTTTGGCCAAATTAACAAGTGCAAAGGATGCTGATACTCTGAATATAGTGTCGGTTGAGCGACTGTCTATGCCAAGCATCCAAGCAGAGGAGACCACTATGGTGATCTAGATGGCGGATACATGGATGGCACCATATATAGAGTATCTGATGCAAGGCGTGTTACCAACGGATAGAAACAAAGCCAGGACCCTTCAGCGGTAAGCTGCTAGGTATATCCTGGTCGATGGAATCTTGTACTGAAGGGGATACTCAATGCCACTCCTCAGATGTATTTCAAAAGAAAAGGCCAAAGAATTAATGAAAGAGGTAAATGAAGGATTTTGTGGAGACCACGCTGGGGGGCAAAGCTTGTCAAAAAAGATCCTGAGGCAAGGATACTTCTGGCCCACGATGAATGAAGACTCAATGGAGTTTGTGTGGAGGTGCGACAAGTGCTAGAGGTTCTCCAAAATCCCACGAGCAACCCCCAATGAGCTTAAACAGATGCAAAGTCCGTGGCCGTTTGCAGTTTGGGGCATAGATTTAATCGGATCTTTGCCCAGAGGGAAGGGCGGCGTCAATTATGCTGTGGTTGCCATCGATTACTTCACTAAATGGGCAGAAGTCGAGCCACTCGCAACCATAACGACCAAGAAGGTGCTGGATTTTGTGATCAAGAACATCGTTTGTCGTTATGGATTACCAAGGAAAATTGTCTCGGATAACAACACCCAGTTCGATAGTGATTTATTCACGGATTTTTGCGAATGGCATGGCATTATCAAGAGCTTTTCTTCCATCGCTCATCCCCAAGAAAATGGACAAGTCGAAGCAGTCAACAAAACGCTAAAAGATACACTAAAGAAAAGACTAGAAGAAGCTAAGGGGGCGTGGCTAGAGCAATTGCCTGAAGTCCTTTGGTCGTACAGAACTTCCCATCGAATAGCAATAGGCCATACTCCATTCTCTTTAGCTTATGGATATGAGGCTATGTTGCCTGTTGAGTTAGATCCGCCTTCACATCGCTGAATTACGTACGATCAAGGCTTAAATAGCCAACTACTGATGGAATCCCTAGACTTGGTCGATGAGAAGCGTGAGCAAGCCCAACTCCGAGTAGCTGCGTATCAGCAAAAAGTCGCTCGGTATTTCAATTCTAAAGTGGGAGAATGGAAATTCAATTTTGGAGATCTAGTACTTCGAAGAGTTTTCCTGAACACCCGCGACCAAGCTACTGGAGTGCTCGGACCTAATTGGGAAGGGCCATACCAGAATGAAGAAGTCCTTCACGCAGGCAACTATAAACTTGCTCGCTTAAGCAAAAATCTCGTTCCTCGCTATTGGAATGGAGAACACCTACGCAAGTACTATCAATGAACAATCCTTCTTAAAGGATTGGCTTGTATTAATTTTACTTTTTACAAGTTTTGAAAAAGGGTTGGTCATTTTATGTGACTAATCGCTTATAAGTGTAAGATCTTTTTGATCACTCGTACAGACACGTTTTGTCCATTTATTACGAGAAATATAAGGGATTGTGCGCAGCCAGTCATTCTTGCCAATTATTGTATTTTATACAAGTATTTGCTCATAACGTGTGTTGTTTTGCTTTATTACAATTTTAATTATTTTGCTCCGAGCAGTATTGTTCGAATAGGTTTTGGTCAAGGCAAGTGACCAAGGACCTAAAGCTCCTCGATCACTTGGGGGGCATATAAGGTATCTAGTAAGCAAAGCATATTGAAAGGTATGTAAACACATGAGAAAAATAAGTTAAAGCATGCTAGGGGTACTTAGAGTATTTTTCAAAATTTTGTATTTTGATAAATCAAACCAAAGTGCTATGCTAAGTTCAGTCATGCGAACAGATGTTATAATAAGACACAAATGTATTATAATATCAAAAAAAGAATTACTTTACACCGCGAGCAGTACTACTCGGATGTAATTGTTCGATTAAAAGGAAAATAGCTGCCCATGCAGCAATCAAAAATTAAATAAGGAATTGTCTTTACATCATGACTCGTAAATCATGTATTTAAAAGAGAGAAAAAAACTATGAAGTTGCCGGGGGGTCTTGCGGTGATTGCTGCTGCTGCTGGTCGACTGCATCCCCATCTTCTTCTTGGACGCCTTCGATGCCGGTTGCTAGAGAAATTTCTGGAGACCTTGGAATTGTCTCTTCCTCCAGGCGAGCAACACACCTAGCCAGCTCCGCCTTCCTGATATGGTCTGGGAGATAGGAAAAGTTGGCAGTGGGATTGTTCTTCCAGAACAAGTAGAAGCACTCGAACGATGCCCCCTCATAGTCTTCAAGGATGCGGGCGTTCTGTTCCTCTAAAACAACAACCTCTTGGCGACTTATTGCAAGCTCATCTTGAAGCTTGTGGGTTTCCCGATAATTCCTGAGTGAGACCTCCTTGTACTACTCCTTGGATGTAGTGATCTTATCGATACTTGCATCCTTCCTCTTCAGCTCCTCTTTGAGAGAAGCAATTGTGGCCTCGGTCACTTGCAATGCCTTGAGGTGCTTTGCCTCGGCTTTTTTAAGAGCCTCAGTATGCTTCGCCTTGACCTCTTTGAGGGCCTCATAATGTTTCACCTCGACTGCCTTCAGCTGCTCGGCATAAGTAGCCTCAGACACCTTGAGTTGCTCGGTGTATTGAGCCTCAGCAGCACTAAGCTGTTCGCTGAGTTTCTTCTCAAACTGAACATTCTGCGTCCTGGAAGATCGCCAGCCAAAGGTCAGGGTCAGCACCCCCTGCGATCATAAAAAGATAAGGTCATTAATAGGAGCAAGTTAAAAAGATGATTTACAAAGCAGAAAGCAACTTACAGCAAGCACTTCGTTCAGTGCGCGACTGAGGACCTGGTCGACCCCCATGGAGCAGGTCTCTTGGATTGCCTCCCGACTGCGTTGGTGCTTTGTTATTTTTGGCAGCCTATTTTTGGCAGCGTATCTTTGGCTGAGCTGAGCACCACGCCCGTAAGGTCGTCTCCTGAAGCTTCTTCCCGACGACCAACCGATTGCTGGATGGTGGATGTTGGAGGCGTAGGGTCGACTGGAGCCGGAGGAGGAGTCTGTCCGACTGGAGATGGAAGATCTGGGTTTGTTGGAGTTGGAGGAGTCGCCTCCTTGGTAGGAGGGTGTGGAGGAGTTGTCTCCTTTGTTGGAGTAGACGCAGGGGGTCGTCTGTTCGAGGCTTCTTCGCGGGTTGATTGTTGCAGCCTTCCCCAGACTGGCGCCTATGAGACTTTTTCTTGCTTGCTGGCTTGGTGTACAAGTCGAAGGCACGTTCAGCAGGCATGTCTGCAAAAAAGAAATGAGCGAACAGTCAGGCAATATAATAAAATGAAACTTGCAAAGTTTAAGAAGCAAGGACAGAGAAATTGAAAGTATAATACCTGAGATATCATTACTGGTCGCTACATTATTTACTCTACAAGTGCTACACTTACTCTCCGGCCTGAAGAAATCTGAATTTAAAGCAGGAGGGTATTTAAAGTTGCCATCCCCGTTGAAGAGGTGGCAGGGAATAGGCAGACTATCTAAGAGCGAGAAATTGGTACCGTTCTCATCCGACGATTCGTCAAGGGGCTCGAGAGGGATAGTGGCCTTCTTTTTTCCCTTCCCCTGAGGGGCGGGGGGAGTAGCAACTCGTAGAGTGTTGGAGGGTTCCCTGATTGTCACTCCGGTTGTCCTCCTTTGAGGCTGTGACACGTCCCGGTGCTGCTCGGGAATCTCCTCGCCAGTGGAACTTCCCACTGTTGACTCCCTCATGTCTTGGTGGGGTGCTAAAAGCCCAACCAGCCTCAAGTTGGCCTCTGTGACCAGCTGTTTGACACTTTTCTCTATGTTGGTCATGCTGGCCAGGAGGGCTGATCGCATCTCCATGTCTGGAGTAGGGTTTGGTCGCAACCATGGGCCTGAAACACACTAAATTTCTAAGGAAAATGCAGCAAAAAATTGACGACCAGTGGTACAAAGACTTTACCTCCTTGAGTGAAGGCCAAGTTGTTCGCGACCATGTCAGTTGTCAGGAAATACACCAGAAGGTACCTCCCCACGTTTGAGATGTAGGTGGTGTCAGTCAGGAAAGTGTGACCTGTTTCCTGGTGACAAAAGTGGAAAAACCCCGTGTTTTCTTGGTTGGGGTTAGATTTTAGGTCGAATAGATAGTTGACCTCATGTGGTGTGGGGACAAGCCATTTTTTGTGGCTATAGAGGATATAGAGTGCAGCAAGCATTCGATATCCGTTGGGAGTTATTTGAAAAGGGGCGACCCCGAAGTAATTGGCCACCCCTGGAAAAAAGGATGAGAGGCAGGGTCGCTCCTGCCTCGATGTGGTACCTCGACCAGGCGCTGAAGGCGCCTCCCAGCAAGTTCGCCTGTTGGTCTTAAGTGGGTTAAACTAGTGTCACCCCAGGAAGTCCGTATTTTTTAATATAATTAGTGATCATCCTGATCGTTACCCGGCTGACAGGGGTGATGTACCATTCAACATCTGGTTGAACGACATTTCGAGGCTGAGCGCGCGTTTGAATGTTAGGCTCAGGGATATTTCTTTCTCGACCACTGGTCGAGGGAACTCCAGCCTGAGGAGTAGGCTGATTAGAAGGGTTTGAAGATTTCTTTTTCTGGGCAGTGGATTTTACTCTACCCATGGAAAGAAGGTTTGACTGAGGTCTATTGGGTGGGGTTCGAGAAAAAGGGATTTCTGGAATCAGCAACGAAGGTTGCTCCTCATCTTCAAGTAATTAGGCAAGCAAGTACTCGTCGATAGACCTTTCACCTCCCCACAGATCTTGCATGAAAAGCTGCGAACAGAGAAAGGGGGAGGTGAGAACGTAAAACCTAAAAATATGTGTTGCAAGTTAAAATAATGTTGCTCGCGTATAAAAGTTAAGCTTTTATACGGCCAGCAGCATTCTAGCGAAAGCACTAAGTTCTATACGAGCAGTTTGAAAAATAGATTGAAAAGCGGAAGTAAAAATTTTTTCGGGAAAAAGCTTTTTTGACTCCGAAAGGGCGGGAAGAACCCAGTTTCTCAACTAGCCTAAAAATCAAATTTTTACTTTGATTTTACGCCCTAAATCTACAATGTCGACTACCAAACTGGCTCTTAGCTCCTATAAGACGTTGTTTCATCATCCTTTCAAGCATCGGTTAACATTCCCAATCTACCCAAAACAGTTTCAGTCAAGAGCAGTAAAAAATCTCCAAGAACTCAGAAATCAGAAATAGAGATAAACAAGTATTGCCTGGCATATCAACAACTGAAAGGTTTGAAGAAATGTACTTGTATGAAAGATGGAGTAAAGTTCTGAGCCGCTAAGTTGATTCGGCTGAGCAAGAGCTTCGTGATCCGTCTGAGTTTCTGGGTTTCTAGAAATATAGCTCCCAGTTCTTCAGTGTTCTTGAGGATAAAGTTAAAGCGTAAAAAGTAAAAAACTGATTTTGAAGGGTTATTTATATTAACCAAGGAGCGGTTACCGAGGTAATCATGAAGGGTAGCTTTTCAAAACATGGGGAAGTGTAATGACTGCCAGACAAGTTATTGGGAAACTGAAAAGACTTGATTGGACATGATTGATCACCTTTTTTCGAGAAAGCATGGGCGGCTCTGACATATTTCGTGGGGTATTCGAAGAGTCTGTTTCCTAAGTTTACCTATTGCTTGTCGTAATAAATAAACTTGGGGGGCAAATGTTTACCCTAAAAATGACTGCTGATAACGTGGCAGGGATTTCTCACACGTGGTTGCACGTGGCCAAAGTACTGGTCGACTATCGACCATAAGCACATCGCTTTGTCGGGGCTTAACATTTAGGTACGACCAGGCTGGTCGTATAACTTGATTTGTTTCCTTCTTAAACTGTAATCTTATAATTAATACATTGAATATTTCCTCATTATGACCTTGATACGCGATTATTAAGGAAAGATATGGCCAGTTGGCCTATGTAACCCTCCTTGAGCCTATAAATATGCATGAAATAGCTCAAGTAAGGGACTTTTTTGATCCCGGAATCTTTTTTGCTAAGATAGAGAAAAAGAGAGAGCTATAGTGCAATTATCCATCGTTTTATTGTATTTCTTCCAAGGTTTGTGAAACTCAAGAACCCTAGTTCTTTGATCACTGCTTTGAGATTCAATCTTAATAATAGCACTAAGTGGACGAAGGTCATTACCATCGTTTGGGGCCGAACCACTATAAATCCTTGGTGTTTTCTTCTCTTCTATTAGATTATCTTTCTTACTTGCCGTTTTATCTTTTGTCGTATATTTGACTCCGTGTCGTTGGCCAAATCGTAGATCAACAATTTAAATCTCAACAAACAAAAATATCTTATTTTAAAAAAAATAAAATAAATACAAAAACAAATATGATATTTTTGGTTTTGATTATAAATAATAAATTTCCACAATTTTAATTTTCTTTATTTTAAAAAAATTTGGATGAATAGTACCCGTTTCGGGTACTGTTCACCCGATATCTTTGGCTGCAGGGAGAGCGCGCATGCAGGAGGAGATAGCCAAGGGGCGCGCGCGGATGGCTGGGCGGGCTGCTTGGTGTGCGCGTGCGTGTGCGCACGCAATGGCAGCCAGAAGAAAAAAAATTCATAATTTTTTTTTGTGTGATTTTTCAAACCAAAACCATTTTCTAATTAATTTTTACCATATTTGACACAAAATAAAGCATATATAAAATTTAATAGCATAGAAAAGACTACAAAATAACCTAAAAATTGCTAAAATTCACATAATATCAATATGCTTCATAAAACATGAAAACCATCCAATTATTCAAACATATCAAATAATCCAATTTTAAACATGTTCATGCATGAAAATAAAGATTACCGAAGGCTCTGAGGTCAGTTGTTAGGAAAACTTATACAGGATCTTTATTTATTTTCATGTAGATCTAATATTAAACAAATTAATATGAGATAACCTAGAACATGTTTCTAAAATTGACTTCAAAGAGAAACAAAGATAAGAATACTTACAGTATACACATCGGAATGAAAGAGTCTCTCCTTCAGTTTCTCTAACTCTTGTATCATCTCTGTCGCAGAGTATTATCAAGAAACTGAATCGATCTTCTATTTTCTTCACAGTCTTCCAATGTATCCTTAGAATCACCTAGACTAGTGTGAATAATTCTCAACACATGAGATAGATATAGAAAGAAGAAGAGAAAATAACAAAGAGGCTTAGAAAATGACTTGTGTTTAGAGAGAATCTAAAACTATCAGAAAATCTGACTTGTGACTTATCAAACTTATGTTTTGACTTCTCTCTAAGCATTCCTTTTATAGACTTAATTAGGCCATTTAATTTAATTAAAAAATCAATGAAATAATAGCCATTTTAAAGCCGTAGGTCAAAATTATCATGGGCTTTAGGCCCGTAAAATTTCTCATTTGATTATAAGCCCATTGGACTTAAAATCAAGGCCTGTATTATTTACTATTGATTTAATTAATTAAATAATTATTTAAATCCTTTATCAAATGAATTATTTATAATTTGAACATTTGATTTAAATTTATTTATTAATTTAGATACCAATTTATCTTAATTAATAAATCTGCCATAATTTCATTTTTCTTCTCAAAATTACACAACTCTGTGAAACTATCCAAAATTTACCTGGTCAACTTTGATAATTCTAATTGATAATTAAATCTATTAATTGAGACTATCTAGATGATTTTATCCAAGGTACAATGGGGACCATGGGCCTATGAAAAAAAGCTCCAATAAGTTATCATAAATCTAACAAATAAATTTACTAACTTATTAATTCCTCGTGACTCCACTATAGACTCGAAATTGCACTCTTGAATTCATAGAACGCTCTATAAAAAATATAGATACGCTATTAATTATCCATTGTTACAACCATAATTTTCACTCAATCTTTTATAGATGGTCTACAATGAGATAGGACTAAAATACCGTTTTACCCCTCATTGTATTGTATCCTTAAAACACTTAGTTCCTTGTATATGACTATAATATATAATAACGGTATGTTTACTTATCTTATCAACTGTCAATATCGATCCTGTCCGATGTAACAAATACATATGAACTTATCTACTTTGCTAATGTTCTGGAAAGAACATAACACTGTAATGTGTAAGTAGATCATATCGTAGATTGGCAAGTCGGTGTAAATCCTGTGCACTGACTAATCTTAGGACTAACTTATTTTGAACATATAATCATATTTATATTCCACTATGATTACGTCACTATAAATAAGATTAGTTATATGCTCGGGATTTAATAGAAGTTTATATTAAACAAATAATCATGAAAATAAAACATGTGTGCAAAGTGATTGACCAAGTCAAAAAATGATTTATATTCTTTTATTGATAATAAAATGAGATTACAAAGAATTTGAGTTTTAATTAGGGCATAAAACCCAACAATAACAATGTTCGATAACCGGGGCTCAAGCCTTAATCTCAACATAGGTGCAGTTTTCTTACCTCAAGTTCTGAGCAAGTCAATATAACGACCTTGAGTGCGACCCTTTTCTCCTGAGCCTAGCGGTACACCCTAGTGACAACATAATAAGGAAAATTCATCAAGAACTAAATCAACAGATGGCTTAAAGACCAATCCCTAATCCCCGGGACCTCGAATTCCACTAAACAGGGTAGTGGAATCGTTCTTGAGCCCTCTGATTTGGTTTTCCAAAACCCAAAGCCACATACTTAGAAAAATTCCATTTAGCGTCAGAGCGCCTCCCAACAGCGTCGCAGTAGCCACTGTAACGCCCTTGTTACTCCAAGACCATTATTGTGGACTTTAAATAGTGCGTAACTTGCTAAACGAGTCATTTGGTTATAAACGTTCATCAAGGTGTTATTAATAGGCTAAGGTGAAAAATCTTGATCAAAGGACATATTTTATTTAAAACATAAAATTGTACATGGGCCCAAAAAAGTGTTTACAAAGTTATTTACAATCCAAAATGGTCATTACAGTGTAAAATTACAACCCGTCGACCTAAGCGGAAAAAATAGGGTTAACCCCTTGTTTCTTTGAGAAACACCTTGGCCGTGGTGGTCAAGCGGCCACATATGTACACATCGCCATCTAAGCTCTCCACTCACGGCTGGGTGAGCTTTTCTTTCCCTTTACCTGCACCACATAGCATCCGTGAGCCAAGGCTCAGCAAGAAAACTTATAACTACATGTATGTAATATCAACAAATGATTATGGTAATTATTCTGGGGTTTACAGCCCAATCAGATAAGTGACTATCAATATTGATTCTGGTAATCATGTTGGGGCTTGCAGCCCAATCAGATAAGTGACTATTGAGTCACACGCTATGCATGTGACTAATAAGTCAACCTCTAAGGATTTGTTCCCTATATAGATGACTAATAAGTCCATCTCTAGGGTTTTGCTCCTTAAATAGATGGCTAATAAGTCCATTTCTGGGGATCCGCTCCCTAAACGATGTGATGCATCATTCACCTTAGCCTTTTGGCTCTGGCTCTAAGTAACTAGCCTTTAGACTAGACAAACGCTTTTGTTTTCATCGAACTTAAGGTCGGTCAAGCATTTCATGCTTATGTCTATTAGATCTAATCTTTTCGACTTGCGTTAAACACGCTAATACCGTTCTTGACTCATAGGTCAATTCCATACGACCAGTGCTCAGTACTATTGCCGAAATTGACTAATAAGTCACAGCTTCACAGTCAATACTGACACCATTACCGATTCTGACTGATAAGTCAGTACCACTCACAAGTAAACAAGACTTCTAAGCATTTAATATGCAATCAATGTCCACATACAGTGCACTCAACATGCCTCATCAATAATCATGCATGTCACATACAGGGTGCATTTTTCTTACCTCTAGTTCGAGCGTGAAATAATAAAAGAACGACCCTTTGAGAACGATCAATCCTTTGCTCCCTTAGCGGTCACCTAGTCATAACCAAATATAGAATTCTATTAATAAAATAATCATAAAAGGTTCATGGTCTAAACCTCACTCCCGGGACCTCGAATCCTACTAACACGGTTAGTAGATTTGATCCCGAGCCTTAAGAATTGAAACCCTGAGCCCAACCCTTGAAAAAATCCTCCCTGGTACAAAAGGAAGGGGCGGGCCGTGACTTGGCCTAGTGAGTCACGGCGCTCCCCCATGTCAGAGAGCACTCTGCCTGGGTACCAGGGGCAGGTCACAACTTGCCTGGGCCAAGTCGTGACTTGACCCTACGAACACAACCCCCTTGCCATTTTCTCCATTAAAACCAGCCAAAAACCTTCACCAATCAACCTAGAAATCACATCCAAGCATTACCACAACTTACCCAACATTCAACCAACAAAACCTAAGCTTTAAATCATTTAAAACCTCATCAAATTCTCATCTGTCCAGTCCAAAATATCAACTAAAAATCAGCTGAAAAATAGAGCATAAACCAGCAAAACCATGGATGAAACCTTACCTTAAACTTAGGTTTGAATCCCCTTCAATGGCTGAACACTAGCCTAGAACCTCAAGCTTTGATCTCCTAGCTTGAACCCTCAAACTAAGCTTCTAAATTCAAAGACAAAGAGAGGAAAAGATGACCGGGATGGAGAAGGAAGGAACTCTGTTTTGCTGCCTTATTCTCTACAGCCTTCCAATTAGTTTAAATATATCCTAAGGTCAAATGACCAAAGTGCCCCCAAGCCTAACTATTTCCTTAAGAGCCACCAAGGGCAAAAGTGTCATTTCTCCTCTAATCCCGTTAATCATAATTAACGTCCTCCAATTCCCGTTATTCCCAATATTCTAAAATAATTAATAAATCCAATCCCATTACCCTTTAATTCCCGGTAATGAACTAAGCATCAAATTACCCCCGAGACTCACCCCGAGCCCGATACTTAATCCCGTTATGACCAAACCACTAATTTGCATTCTAAGATCGTCTCATGCTGAATAGCTCGAACAAATCCACATTATAATGTGGCCTCATTCATAAATCCCCCACATTCATGAAACTATACAAATATGTCCTCAATGGGCCAAATTACCAAAATACCCTAACAATGAAAAGTGGACCTACATGCATGCATTTATCATCATATAACAATATAACTAACCTAATCATCTATATAATCATTTAATTGCATAATAAATCAATTATGGCCCTCCTGGCCTCCTAATCCAGGCTTCAAACCACATTAGGGATTTTGGGACATTGCAACTATCCCTTCCTTACAGAAATTTCGTCCTCGAAATTTACTTGAACAGCTCGGGATACTGATTTTGCATATCTGACTCTAGCTCCCAGGTCGCTTCCTCGACCTTGCTATTCCTCCATAATACCTTAACTAAATGTATCGTTTTATTCCTGAGGACTTTGTCCTTTCTGCCTACTATCTGGACTGACTGTTCCTCATAGGAGAGATCTGCCTCAAGCTCTAGATCCTCATAACTCAAAACATGAGTCACATCAGATACATATCTCTGAAGAGCTGAGATACGAAACACGTTATGCATGGCTGGCAATGCCGATGGTAAGGTCAGCCTGTAGGCCACCTAACCAATCCTCTCCAGGATCTCAAATGGACCTACAAATCTAGGGCTCAACTTGCTTTTCCTCCCAAACCTTCTCACCCCTTTACATGGCGAGAGTCTAAGGAAAACATAGTCTCCTACCTGGAATTCCACATTTCTACATTTGGGATCTGCATAACTTTTCTGTCTACTTTGAGAAGCAAGCATCCGAGCTCTAATCTTCTCAATAACCTCACTGGTCCTCTGAACTGCTTCACGGCCCAAGTATCTTCTTTCTCCTGTCTCATCCTAATGAATGGGAGATCTTCATTTCCTACCATACAACATCTCATAAGGTGCCACCCCAATGGTAGACTAATAACTGTTATTGTAGGAAAACTCTATCAAAGGTAGATACTTACTCCAGGATCCACCAAAGTCCAGCACACATGCTCGCAACATGTCTTCTAATATCTGAATCATCCTCTCAGATTGTCCATTTGTCTAAGGATGATAAGCAGTACTGAACTTTAACTGTGTTTCCATGGCCTTCTGAAAACTTCCCCAGAACTTGGAAGTGAAAGTGGGGCCCCGATCTGAAACGATCGCCCTCATTGCTCCATGGAGGCGCACGATCTCTCTTACATAGAGATCTGCGTATTGGCCAACTGTATAAGTTGTCCTCACTGGTAAAAAGTGAGCTGACTTGGTGTATCGATCCACAATAACCCTTATTGAATTATGTTGACCTACAGTCCTGGGTAATCCCACCACAAAATCCATCGTGATGTCCTCCCATTTCCACTTTGGGATATCCAGAGGCTGCAATAACCTTGCTAGCCTCTGATGCTCAGCCTTGACCTGTTGACATGTCAAACACTTAGCCACATACTCCACTACATCCTTCTTCATCCCAAGCCACCAATACAGTGATCTCACATCCTAGTACATCTTCGTGGTGCTTGGATGTAAAGAGTAAGGAGTAGTATGAGATTCATCCAGAATCTCTTGCCTCAAAGCATTGTCTAACAGAACACATATCCCAACTTTGTGTCTCAACAAACCCATGTCAGACACTGTATAATATGTGGACACTCCAGCTAAAACATCATCTCTGATCTTGATCAGCTGTGAATCACCCAACTGACCTTCCTTGAGTCTCCCCAATAGCGTAGCCTGTAGCGTAATGTTGGCTAACTGGCCCACCAATAAATCTATACCAGCTCTGGTCATATCCTCTGGTAATTTTCTGGATATCAACCTCGCACTGAAAATTTGTCTTGGACCCTTTCGGCTTAAATCATCAGCTACCACGTTGGCCTTTTTTGGATGATACAAGATCTCACAATCATAATCTTTTACTAACTCCAGCCAACGCCTTTGTCTCATATTCAGGTCTTTCTGTGTGAAAAAGTACTTCAGGTTCTAGTGGTCAGTATAAATCTCACACTTCTCTCCATAAAGGTAATGCCTCCATACCTTTAATGCAAAGACCACAACCGCCAACTCTAAATCATGAGTGAGATATCTCTGTTCATACCCCTTCAGCTGACGTGAGGCATAAGCAATCACCTTCCCTCACTGCATCAAAACACAACCCAAACCCTGATGTGAGGCATCACAGTATATCACAAATTTCTCCTGATCTGTTGGAAGGCTCAGAACTGGAGCTGTAATCAACCTCTGCTTCAATTCCTGGAAGTTGTTCTCACACTTGTCTGACCATACAAACCTCTGATTCTTGCGTGTCAGCTCGGTCAATGAAGTAGCAATTTTAGAGAACCCTTCCATGAAACGTCTGTTATAACTTGCCAATCCAAGGAAGCTCCTAACTTCAGAAGCATTCTTTGGCCTTGGCCAATCTCTGACTGCCTCAATCTTGGATGGATCCACTTTAACCCCCTCCTTACTGACAATGTGCCCAAGGAAGGTTACGTGAGATAACCAGAACTCACACTTCTTAAACTTTGCATACAATCTGTGCTCCCTTAGTATCTGTAGAACCAACCAACCTCAAATAATTCTCATGCTCTGACTTTGACTGAGAATAAACCAGAATATCATCGATGAAGATGATCACAAACTGGTCCAAATAATCTTTGAACACTTTGTTCATCAAATCCATAAAAGAAGCTGGGGCATTAGTCAACCCAAAGGACATGACTAAGAACTTCTAATGCCCATATCTTGTGTGAAAGGCAGTCTTCGGCATATCTCCCTCCTTGACCCTCAGCTGATGATAACCAGATCGAAGGTCTATCTTTGAGAATACCCTTTTACCTTGAAACTAATCAAACATATCATCTATCCTTGGTAGAGGATACTTGTTATTAATTGTTAACTTGTTCAGTTCTCTGTAATCAATACACATCCTCAGAGAACCATCTTTCTTCTTCACAAATAGAACTGGTGCACCCCAAGGTGAGAAACTAGGTATGATAAAACCCAAATCTAATAGCCCCTGCAGCTGTACTTTCAATTCCTTTAACTCTGTCGGGGCCATTCTGTAAGGTGCTCTAGACACTGGCTCCATCCCTGGTGCCAGTTCTATCCTAAATTCAATCTCTCTGTGTGGTTGTAACCCTAGTAGATCTTCTAGAAACACATCCAGAAACTCACAGACTAGTATGGTCTCCTCTGGTCCCACTAGCATGGCCTGAGTGGTATCAACCACACTAACTAAGAATCCTATGCAACCTCATTGCAATAGATATCTAGCTCTCAAAATAGATATCATTGGTATATGGGATCCATTCACAGTGCCAACAAACACAAAAGGATCCTCACCTTCAGGCACAAATGTTACCATCTTCCTTCTGCAATCTATGGTTACACCATACTTCACCAACCAATCCATATCCATAATCATATCAAAGTCAGTCATCACTAACTCTATCAAATTAACGAACAACTCTCTACCCTCTACTATCACTAGTAGTGATCTGACCCATCTCCTAGATACTACCAACTCCCAGTGGGTAATTAGGTCCCGAACCCCACATCATAATAATCACATGGTCTACATAGTCTATCAATAATTCTACTAGCAACAAAAGAATGTGTAGCACCAGAATCAATCAAAACAGTATAAGGGGTTCCAGCACTAAAAATCTGACCTGTAACTACTGAGGGTGAAGCCTCAGCTTCTGCTTGAGTCAATGCAAACACTCAAGCTGGGGTTGAGCTGTCCACCTTTCTGGGTTCTTCCTTTCTTACTTTTGGGAGATCTTTCTTGAGATGTCCCACTGCCCCACATAAGAAGCAATCCTTTTCCCTACACTCCCCCAAATGGCGTCTCTTGCCCCTAAGGCACTCTGGATAAATCCTCCTGGCCTCACTGCCACCCTGGCAGCCAATTGAAATACCACGTGGTCGCCTATCAGGGCCTGGAGCTGGAAAGGTATCAGGAGCCTTCCTTTTCTGATCACTGGGGCCTCCGCCCCTACCTGAACCCACAAATGGAGGTCCTGCCCTCATAAATTGTCTTATGGCTGCATTTCCCTTCTTGATCTTGTTCTCTACGCTCTCAGCTGTGAGCGCCTTCTCCACCACCTATGCATAAGTAGTAACTCTAGCCACAGTGGTGATACGAACATCCTGAGCTAGTCTAGGTTATAGCCTCTGGAGAAACCTCTCCCTTCTGGTCCCATCAGTGGGCACCAGCTCCATGGCAAACTTTGCCAATCTATTAAACTTCATAGCATATTCAGTCACTGACAGACTCCCCTGAAGTAATCTGATAAACTCTTCAGCCTTAGCAGCCCTGATGGGATCATTATAGTACATCTCATTAAACAGGGTCTGAAACTCTTCCCAACTCAAGGCATCTTCCTGAAACATGTATGTGGCACAGGCCACCCTCTCATTACCAGACACCCTCATAAAGTCAAGGATGGTGGTAATCATGATCATCCATTGCTCAGCCTTAGCTGGATCTGCACTACCCTAAAATACTGGAGGTTGCTATTTCCTAAACCTTTCATAAAGAGGTTCCCATTTGCTTCCAGCCTCTGACTGCTACTCAACGGTTGGCACCGCTACAGGTAGTGCCTCAGGTAAAACGTTCCCTGCTAGAACCTGTTGTTGTCTCAGGAGGCAGATTTCTTCTTCCTGCCTCATAATTCTTGCTTGTAAATCAGCAAACAACTGCTGCCAATTATCAGGAGCTGGCTGAGGAATCTGATTCTGATCATTCTCTTGACTCTACCTGTTATTGTGGCCTTGATCTTCCTGGCCAGCTGATGGATCTGTCTGTCTTGGAATCATATTATCAACTTAAACCTTGCTGAAACAATCAATGCGTCCAGTAAGGCAATGATAACTAAACATCTTGCCGCCTCACGGTCCAAGAAAAAGCAGATATCACCCATATTACACAATCATACAGATAAACATATTGATACATGATCGTAGCATTTAGCATTTAGCAATTAACCATTATCAGATAAAAATGGAAACAAGCATGTTCAAGCAATATCAATACTAATAAGCACGTTCTTGCTTATGATGTAGTAGTCAAGGCCCATCCTTATGAATATATCTCATGTAGGCAGGTAAAGCAGTTATATAATATTTAAGCAGTTAAACACATAACCACATAAATAGTTACCAAACCATGAGTCGAGCTTGTCTTCAGTGGCAAGTGTACATGCCCAACCAGTCTACAGGAACCCTAAACCTTGGCACGTTCTGATACCAAGTTGTAACGCCCTGGTTACTCCAAGACTGTTACTGTGGACTTTAAACAGTGCTTAACTCGCTAAACGAGTCATTTGGTTATAAATGTGCATATAGGTGTTATTAATAGGCCAAGGTGAAAAATCTTGATCAAAAGGAATTGATATATTTGATTTAAAACAAAAAATTGTACATGGGCCCATAAATGTGTTTACAAAGTTATTTACAATCCAAAATGGTCATTACAGTGTAAAAATTACAACCCGCCGACCTAAGCGGCAAAAATAGGGTTAACCCCTAGTTCCTCTCAGAAACACCTTGGTCGTGGTGGTCAAGCGGCCGCATTGTACACATCGCCACCTAAGCTCTCCACTCAAGGCTGGGTGAGCTTTTATTTCCCTTTACCTGCACCACATAGCACCCGTGAGCCAAGGCTCAGCAAGAAAACTTATTACTGCATGTATGTAATATCAATAAATGATTATGCTAATCATTCTGGGGTTTACTACCCAATTAGATAAGTGACTATCAATATTGATTCTAGTAATCCTGCTGGGGCTTGCAACCCAATCAGATAAGTAACTATTGAGTCTCACGCTATGCATGTGACTAATAAGTCAACTTCTAAGGATTTGCTCCCTGTATAGATGACTAATAAGTTCATTTATAGGGTTTTGCTCCTTGAATAGATGGCTAATAAGTCCATTTCTAGGGATCCGCTCCCTAAGCCATGTGATGTACCAGTCACCTTAGCCTTTTGGCTCTGTCTCTAAGTAACTAGCCTTTAGACTAGACAATCACTTGTGTTTTCATCGAACTTAAGGTCGGTCAAGCATTTCATGCTTATGTTGATAATGCTTATCTCGATTAGATCTAATCTTTTCGGCTTGCGGTAAACACGCTAATACCGTTCTTGACTCATAGGTCAATTCCATACGGCCAGTGCTCAGTGCTATTGCCGAACTTGACTAATAAGTCACAGTTTCACAGTCAATATTGACACCATTGCCGATTCTGACTAATAAGTCAGTACCACTCACAAGTAAACAAGACTGCTAAGCATTTAATATGCAATCAATGTCCACATATAGAGCACTCAACATGCCTCATCAATAACCATGCATGTCACATACTAAATGCAGTTTTCTTACCTCTGGTTCGAGCGTGAAATAATAAAAGAACGACTCTTTGAGAACGATCAATCCTTTGTCCCTTAGCGGTCACCTAGTCATAACCAAATATAGAATTCCATTAATAAAATAATCATAAAAGGTTCATGGTCTAAACCTCGCTCCCAAGACCTCGAATCCTACTAACATGGTTAATAGATTTGATCCTGAGCCTTAAGAATTGAAACCCCGAGTCTAACCCTTGAAAAACTCCTCCCAGACACAAAAGGAAGGGGCGGGCTATGACTTGGCCTAGTGAGTCGCGGCACGCCCCCAAATCAAGGAGCACTCTGCCTGGGTACCAGGGGCGGGTCGCGACTTGCTTGGGCCAAGTCGCGACTTGCCTGGGCCAAGTCGCGACTTGCCTGGGCCAAGTCGCGACTTGACCCTACGAACACAGCCCCCTTGCCATTTTCTCCATTAAAACCAGCCAAAAACCTTCACCAATCAACCCGGAAATCACACCCAAGCATTACCACAACTTATCCAATATTCAACCAAAAAAACCTAAGCTTTAAATCATTTAATACCTCATCAAATTCTCATATGTCCAGTCCTCAATATCAACTAAAAATCAGATGAAAAACAGAGCTTAAACTAGTAAAACCATGGCTGAAACCTTACCTTAAACTCAGGTTTGAATCCCCTTCAATGACTGAACACTAGCCTAGAACCTCAAGCTTTGATCTCCTAGCTTGAACCCTCAAACTAAGATTCAAAATTCAAAGAAAAAGAGAGGAAAAGATGATCGGGAGGGAGAAGGAAAGAACTCTGTATTGTTGCCTTATTCTCTACAGCCTTCCATTTAGTATAAATATATCCTAAGGTCAAATGACCAAAGTGCCCCCATGCCTAACTATTTCTTTAACAACCACCAAGGGCAAAAGTGTCATTTCTCCTCTAATCCCGTTAATCATAACTAAAGTCCTCAAATTCCTGTTATTCCCAATATTCTCAAATAATTAATAAATCAAATCCCATTACCCTTTAATTCCCGGTAATGAACTAGGCATCAAATTACCCCCGAGACTCACCTCGAGCCCGATACTTAATCCCGTTATGACCAAACCGCTAATTTTCTTTCTAAGATCATCTCATGTCTAATAGCTCGAACAAATCCACATTATAATGTGGCCTCATTCATAAATTCCCAACATGCATGAAAATATACAAATATGACCTCAACGGGCCAAATTACCGAAATACCTTAACAATGAAAAATGGACCCACATGCATGCATTTATCATCATATAACAATATAACTCACATAATCATGCATATAATCATTTAATTGCATAATAAATCAATTATGGCCCTCTTGGCCTCCTAATCTAGGCTTTAAACCACATTAGGGATTTTGGGTCATTACAACCACCACTAAGGGTTGCGGTGCCCCACTTGGCAGAGAGCCAACCCAAAATATTTTCTCATTTTGCACCATGATGCCAAAGCGGTCCGAGGAAACCCCAGACTCGAGCGTCGCGGTGCCACCTCGAAACCTAAAATTTTATGCGATTTTAAGAAATCGCAACCTCTCCCAAAATCCATCCAAACCCAATCTCAACCAGGTTTTGACCACCATAACACAACTTCAGTAACTCAGATATACAGAATACAACCATAAAAAATATCTTAAAACACACTCAAACCCGAAATTCAACGATTCCCAAGAACATCAAAAAGAAAAACTCAAAACCTCAAGAACTTGGATTACCTTCTAGAATTCGAGTTCTCCATTGGATTCCTTATCTTGACATCTCCTAATCCTCAATAGCAAGCTAATCTCCTCTTGAATCACCTCCAAACTTTATCCTCCAAGGCAAAGTCTTCAAAAGACTAAGAAAACCACTTTGAGGGAGTAAAAGAAAGAGCTATATGTGAGAGTGAGGGAAATGCTTCAGACTTAGTCTTATTGTCTAACTCCTTGGCTAAAGAGACTTTTTCCCCTTCCATGACAAATCCTTAGGCAACTTTCAAGGGAATTTTGGTCATTCGACACCACTTCTCACTAAACCTCAAACTACACTTAAAATTCCCAATTAATTCCACTAATCCTCAAAATAGCAATATTTTCCTCCAAAATATAACTCATACTCCAATAATTCCCAGTAATTCACCAAATTACCAAAATACTCCTAGGTTCACCCCAAGCCGAGTATTAATCATCGTTGTGACTTTTCCGCTAACTTACTCTGTAACGTCCTCAATTCGCTAATAAGGCTGGGTGCCTTGATTTTTGTGCCAGGAGGGCATGATCAAATATATATGTGGATTTAATTGAATATGTGTGAAATATATGAGCTATATTAAGATATAACTATTTTTGCATGCTTATGCGCATTAAATGTGATTGTGGGCCCGTTTTTGTGAAAAATGGCATTTTTGTAATTTTGACCTGTTAAGGGTATACTTGTAATTATATGTGCTATGTGATTAGAACCACGTTACTATGTGGATATATTTGCGATAACTAGCTTAAATCGATCATTTCAAATGATTCGGCGAAAAGTCACAACGAGGATTTATACCTGGCTCGGGGTGAGTCAAATGGTATTTTGGTAATTTTGCATAGGTCAGAAATTAGTGGTACATTATTGGAGGAAATAATTGTAATTGGAGGGTTAGTAATTTAATTGGGAATTTAGGGTGTTAATTTGAGGTTTAGCGGGGTTGGTGGAAAATGACCTTGGTACCCTTAAAGGTTGCCTTGGGGGTTAATTGTTGGTAGGGGTAGTATGGTCATTTGACCTATGCATTAAAGCAAGGGGCAGCAGCACTAGGGAGCACAATTACATGTGTTTTCCCCTTTCCCTTGGTGATCTCTTGAGGTGCTTTGATGCTAAGGAAGCTCTTGAGCTTAAAGGGGATTTTTGGTGATTCAAGGAAGCTTGGAGGGATTTGAGGAGCAAGGGAAAGAGCTAGGAGCTGCCAATGGTCTCTCTATTTAGCTGTAACTCGAAATTTAGAGGAGGTGAGCACTTAGATATCCTATTTTTCATTTCAGTGGTTGTGTTCTTGAGCTTTGGGGATTTGATGTTGCTTAGGTCATAGAATGATCTTAGTAATTGGTTTTTAAACTGAATTGAGGGTCTGTTTGCTGCTGGAAGTCTTGATTTGTAGAGTGATTCTCAGATTTTGGGAGAGAAGTTTAGTTTGAAACTCAAGAAGTGAAATTTGTATTCTAATGTTGTTTTGATAAGTTTAAATGAGTTTTTGTGGTATATTAGCTTCGGTTTTGGGTTGTTACGATTTTATGGGGCGTTTTGTAGTTGTAAACTTGCTGGGAAGTCTGTTTGGGGTCGATTTTCTGGGTCTAGTATGTAGGGGAATCGCAGTTTTGGTTTTGGGGAAGAACATGTTAGCTTGTGGATAATTTTGGGTTTTTGGTGACCTAGCAAGACTGCGCTAGGTTGTGGCGTGACCGCGCTAGTGTCCCAGAAACCAGGGGATTTTGATTTTTGGGTTTCAGAGTTAGGGGCGCAACCGCTAGGCTAGGGGGCGACTGCGCTTGTAGCCTAGAAAGCCTTAACTTTCTGCGGGCACAACTGCGCAAGAATTATGGTTTTTCTAGTTTTAGGATTAGGGCTCTAGGAGCTTGGGAGTCCTTTTGGTGGCCCAATTGGGGGATTGGGGAACATTTCTAACGTCCCGACAACTGGGAAAAAGCAATCTTAAGTGTAAGGTCTAGGGTAAGGCTCGAGATTTGGAGTTGATCCTTAATAAGAGTATGTTTACATTGTGACTAGGTTATCACAAGGCTTAGGATCATGATCGTACTTAAGGCTGTATTGTCTATCGTACGGAACTCAAGGTAAGAAAACTGCACCTTAGTTATAATTGGGGCTTGAACCCCTATAATTGGATATGACTGTGGTTATAAATATGATTATTAAGTAGGCATGCTTGTATGTGCTGCATTTGATTGCGTGTTGTGTGATATATACGTTATTATATCTATTATGAAAGTCGGCCTAAGGGTGTCGAGGCCGACAGGAAGCGTGCAAAACGCAGCCCAGCCTAAGCATGCTGGGGGTCGGTTATAAGACCAGAGGACTCGGCCTAAGGGCACCAGGCCTGAATGTCATATAAATAAAGAGAACTGCTGATTGCACTTAACTATCTATATTAATTGTAGGAATTGAATTATGTGTTTGATTGAGCAGGTTATTATTGCTAAGCTTATTGCTTATGTCTTGTTGCTTATTGAATTTATCGACCTAAGTTTATTGTTTATATACTGTTGCTCGTTTGTATCTGTTGATTTAAGTTTTCTTGTTGAGCCTTGGCTCACGGGTGCTATGTGGTGCAGGTAAGGGCAAGGGTAAGCTGGAGTAGCCATGAGTTGGGGAACTTCAGGGATGGTGTGTACATATGCAGCCTACTCGATCGCCACAGCTGGGATAGCTTGGGAGGAACTAGGATTGAACCCTGTTTTAACGCTTAGGACGACTAATTTGTATTTTATCTGTCTTTTTGAGTCTGTAACCACTTTTTGGGATCTCGTGTATAAAGTTGATATTTTTAATGAAAAGTAATCGTGGAGCAAAATTTTTGATACCTAACCTTGATTTATTCTTTAATTACACATTTAAGTCCAAATGACTCACTTAGCGAGTTGAACACTATTTTAAACACAGTGTAGCGATCTTGGCTAACCAGGGCGTTACAACTTGGTATCAGAGCAATCTAGGGTTAAGGGTTCCTGAAGACTGGCTGAGCGTGTACATTTGCCACTAAAGATAAGCTCAACTCACAGTTTGGTATCTAATAGTGTGATTATGTGCTTTACTATTTAAGTTGAACCTAAATGTCGTATATTCATGCTAGAATAGAGAGCATGATTTGTGTATGTATCTTGTGGGAGTAAGGCTTGATAATTGATGCATGAACGTTATACACTTGTATCTTGGTATGCATATTGTATGTGGCTATTGTGTTGTTTGGACCTGCTCGTGGAATAGTTCTGGATATGATTATCATGCTTGATAGGTTAAGTCATTGACTGCAGATAGATTCAGAAGTTATGTATCCAAGACAGTCAATTGGAGCAGGCATGGATAATATTGGGGTTGTGGATGATAGTCGGGACCAGAATCCCTCATCTGCCCCTGGAATTGGCAGAAGATGTTTGCGGGCATGCAAGCAAGACTGCAGAATCAGGGGGAGATATTAAGTGGTTAAGACAACAGGTTCCACCAGGAAATGCTGCTCCATATGTTTTGACAGCAATGGCACTAGTTTCGGTTCAACTGGAGGGTGGAAACATATGGGAACTATTGTATGAAAGATTTCAGAAGCATTGCCCTCCAGTTTTCGAGGGAGGCTTGGATCCGTTCAGAGCTAAACAATGGATGGGCATGATTAACTCCATGCTTGACTATATGGGAGTAATAGGCAATGATAGAGTGGCTTATGACACGTACATGTTGCGGGAGGATGCCTGGTACCCCGTGGGAAGTGGTATCCCAGACCCGGAATGTTGTCATGATGGGTTGGGAGGAATTCAGACAATTGTTCAACGAAAGGTACTACTGTGACGTAGTTCGAGCTGCGAAGAGCAATGAGTTTATGAACTTGGTTCAAGGCAATAAGACAGTGATGGAGTATGTCAAAGAATTTGATGGGTTGGCCAAATTCTCTTTTGATTTGGTACCAACAGTTGTGGCCCGAAAGGAATGATTCATTCAAGGATTGAACTCTCGGGTAGCCTAGAGAGTGAAGATCGCTCCAGAGCATGAGATGTCTACCTACTCTCAGGCAGTAGGGAGGGCCCTTGCTATAGAGGATATGTGAGATGAGATATGGAATGAGAGCGTCGTAGGGTAGGAAGCTCAGACAATGGTACCCCGTTTTGTGGGATAAGTAGGGGCGGAGGCCTTAGTAACCAGAAAAGGAAGACCCCTAACAATTCTAATACTCATGGTCTTGACACGAGAGGTCATAGTATTCAGGGTGGCCGCCAGGGCAGCAACGAGGTCTGGAGAAGTTATCCAGTATGCGCCAGGTGCAGGAGACGCCATCTGGGGGAATGCCGAGCGAAGGCATGTTTTCTATGTGGATTAGTTGGGCACTTCAAGAAGGATTGCCCAAAATCAAAGATGGAAGAACCAAGGAGTACAGATAGCTCGACTCCGACTCGAGTGTCCTGTTGGTTTTTATAGATCAAATAAGAGATTATACGCAGCGGAACAACAATCAAAATTGTTAATTTAATCCCACAAGATTTCTAGATCTACTTCTTCACATACATATATATATATATTGAATCAAAGACATGAATAGAAAATTACCTCAAGTCCTTCCTTGCTTCTATCTTTTTGTACGGCAAAATCCTTGAGATCTCACACCAAGATCTTCCAAAATGTTCTCAACACACAAAGAACGAGTGTGGGCTCGTTATACAAAACAATAGGCAAAATCTATTTATCAGATGTTCTCAACACATGAGATCTGATAAAGTTTGGACCTAAATTTGTGAAGAACAATGACCTATGCTTGTAGCATTGTTCTATTTCTCTCAGGGAGATTTCACGATATCTTTTCTATCTCCGAAAAGTATCGCTCTGGAAAAACTGATCTCTTATATTTAATATATCCAATATATATTAAAATAAATAATATTAGTTATTTTAAGCAATTTAAAACAACTAATCAGTTATCAAATTTTTTTTTAAATAATAATATTTTAATCATATTAAAATATCTCATTATTTATTTAATATTTAAATAACTAAAATTATTGAACCAAGATTCTTCTGGAATCTTCTTGTGCGTGTAGCACAGTGCCTGTGTGCTGTGCTACACGCCCAACACATGCCAGGGAGGGCATGTGATTTTCCAATTTTTTCATCATTATTTAAATACCAAAATTCCCAAAAATAAATTAATTCAAAATTAATTATATTTTTGTTGAATCAAATAATTAATTAATTACACATAATTATACAATAATTATGTTTAGTTCATAGAAAAATATTTTACTCATCAAATAAGTCCTTTTGCCCATTTTTGTATTTATCTTTGTCAGTGTTTGTTTGAGCCATTTCGGGGACCATGGACCTATAACATTAAGCTCCAATAAATTAAAACTAAATAATTAAACTCTTTAATCATAATAGTTAATTTATTAATTCTGATATTTCTCCACTATAAATTCAGAATTGAACTCTTTATGTTATAGATATACTTTTACAGAAATCTTATTTTAAGTTGTCCATTGATATAACCATCTTACAATAGTTCAACCTTCTAATTAATTAGTTCATAAATTAGAATGGAAGAATTACCATTTTACCTTTCTAATTTACTTCTTATTCCTTAAGTTCCATTAATTCACTAGTGAATAATTAATCTATAATCTAATTATAGATTTGAGCTCAAAATCATTCAGTTCAAGAATTAACCCTTAAGGGAACCAATATGCGATCCGTTAGGAAAGATTAGATTTTGTATTGTTGATACATGTTCCCAGCCATCCATGATATTAAATCTCCAAAACAAAAGTCATTAGCCCCAATCTATGAAGAGACCTTAATGAATGAATCAAAAGATTTAATAAACATAAACAGGAGTTCATGAACACTCAAGATTTAGGTTGATCTATAAATGATCATCAGTTATGATATGAATTACAAATCTTTATTATTAAATGGTTTTTGGATAAAGACTTTTATTCATATCGGTCATTGTCATATATAATCATATTATATAAAGCACCTTTACCGAGATGTCTTACCACATCAATAATCCGAATCTAGATTATTTGTATCAACATGATACTCAATAAACCGTACTTACAACCCTAATTAAAGAATTCCATAACTTCAATTTGTTGTTGACTATTTTTATTCATTCATGTGATCTTAATTCTCTCATGCTAATACAAGATCACATTCTCAATGATGAATATGGAATTTTTCTGATATTTACAAAAAAAATTATTCAAACAATAATTTAATAATCTAAATATAACAATAATAGACCATTGTATTTATTTATTCATTGAAATAATAAATTTCCTTTACATGCTTTTAGGACATACTCCTAACATGTCTGTCTCGACGTAGTAGAGCCTGAAGCTGGTTCCTCAGAGGCAACAGGTCAGCTTTCTAGTTCCCGATCTTTTATATTGTGCTGAATGAGTCTGGTACTACATACCTCTTAGAAGAGGCATGGATATGTTGTACATCCTATATGATTATTATGCTATGGGGCTTGGAATTTTAGTGTCTTCCAGGGGGAATTTGTAATTTATAGGAGATGGGTTAGAGTACTACTAGTAGAGAATTGACAGTAATAATTGATTGAGCTAGTTATATGAGGATTTTGATACGATCTCGAGTATAGATTAGTCTGCCAAATAAGGTACACCCATGGATTGTAAGAAGGATGGTGACTTCTGAGTTTAAAAGGAAAGGACTCGGTTGCATTTACAGGATGCCTAGTTATTGTGGTAGGTACCATTAGGGATATATTAGTTGGACCAGATGAAAATTGGATCGGCCAGTGAGGTTTCAGATGGGTTTACGAGAATTTTTTGGGATTGCTGTCGTGACAAGGAATTGAGTGCATAACGAGATTAGGGCAGGGACAGAACCGATATCCGAGACATCATGAAGAATGGCACTAGCTGAGTAGGAAGAATTAAAGGATCATGTGTCAACATTGTTTGTTAAGAAGGGGGACAAGTTTACGAGAATGTGTGCCGTATATGGATAGCCGAATAAAGTAATTTTCAAGAGTAGGTACCCATTTCCAAGAATGAAGGATTCATTTGCCCGGATTGCGAAGTAGGACAATGCTCTCAGGAATTGACCCTCGATCTGGTTATTACCAGCTGAGGATCAAGGAAAGAGACATTTCAAGAATTATCTCTCACACCAAGTATGATATGATGGGTCTTTAGTGAAGGCCCTTGAACTGACCAATGCTCTAGCGGCCCACGTAAATTCATCAAGTAGAGAGTACATGAATGATTTGGACAAGTCATATCTAGATCGATTGAGAATGTTTTGGACTACTTCCGGTTAAAAGTAGAGCATGAGTAATATTTTCGCTGATACTACCGAGGCTGAGGAAGCGGAGATTACAGGTAAGGTTCCGGAAAGGATAGGTTCTGATTTCTCCAGATGATATTTAAGGTCACATTATGGGAAGTGATGAGATTGTGTACGATTTAATTAAGATAGAAACAATAAGGAATTAGCTAAAGGAACATTTTAGATGTTAGAAGCACGGTATGACTAGCGAAACACATCAACTTTTACTTGAAGCATCTTTGAGGACTGCTATACCGTTGATTGAAATAATGTAGGAACCTAAAGTTTTTTATGAATGGATAGTTGCGTGCTGAATTTTCAGAAGTTGAAATAAAGGTTGATTAGCACACAATGGTATTAGAATATGCATGTGATGGATTGATACAGGAGGATGGTGTGGTGGACACTGTCCTTGTTTAAAACGTGGAGTTAATAGGGAGGTGCTTCAAGGACTGGGGTTTGCCCGTGTATAGATTGAAAATGGAATTGTTCGTGCTTCACAATGGATAAAAGGATAAGAACATAGATGTTCTCTATGAGACTTTGAGTTGACAATAATGCCAGTTAGCCACGGTTAGAGTGAGGTGACGACACTTATGAAAAAGAAGTGTGTGCACTAGCATAAAAAGGTAAAGCATTTTGTCTACCATAAGGGGTTGACCTTGAGACGAAGGTGTTAGGAACGAGTTTCCTAATACGTAGCAAAATGGTGGTGGGTTGGCCCAGTGTACAACAAAATTTTTGTATCATATTTAAACTACCTTTAAATATGCGGATCCATTAATATACATACATTGATCATAAGCAAGATAGGAATAGAAATCATACCTCTTAAATATGCAGATCCATTAATATAGATACATTAATCATAAGCAAGATAGGAATAGAAATCATACCTCTTGAAGCCTATCAAGTGTCCTTGCTATCTTTTTGTAATAAAAACGATCTTCCTATCCAAGCTTCTCCCAGGTACTCACACGAAGATCTTCCACAGCGTTCTCTAAAATTAGGGTGGTACACGACCACACACAGTCCATGCAGTTCCCAAAACAAAAGTTTCTAGCCTGATCATTCTGACAGACCCTAACGAGTGAATCAAAGAACTCATATAACATAAACAAGAGTTCATAGTAACTTCAAGATTAAGATCTATTTTGTATATGATCATCAGTTGATATATTTAATTAATACTTCGAATTGGTATTTAACTAAGTATTAATAAACATATATGGCCCAGTTCTATATATTCTCTAATATATAAAGTACCTCCACTAAAGTGTCCTACTACACTAGTGATTTGGATCTAGATCACATGTATTCATAGTACTAGTGTGTAGAGTCCAAGAACTTTACTTAGCTAATTGTTTAGTAGTATTATAGTATGTTTAGTGTTATCATTGTTACTTTGGATTTTTGGTTCAGACCGGGAGTTATTTGGACACTCATAGTAGTACTTATAGATTTTCTAAGTTTAACCTATAGTTTAAGAATATTAAGTATAACCTAAGGTTTGATTAATGTGTCTGATATTAAGGAATATATTATTATATTATAAGGTTTAGACATCAACCAATAGGATTTTAAGCACATGTTTTGAATGGTAATTAAGGATTAAGTATTTTTGAGGATTAAATTAAATAAGGGTAAAAGTTTGAATGTATAGGGTCAGTCAGCAGCTTTGAGCACGTTGAGGGCTTAGTCAAGGCTGTTTAGTCCATTCAAACTTAGCTAAAAATGTGTAAACTCGTGTTTAAATATTCTGCGTATGCCGATATATCGCAGCTATAGGGGGCGATATGTCGCAGCACGTAGATACGGAAAACACGAATCGATGCACGGTCGCCTCGGGAACAAAGGTCCAGGCGATATATCGCCTATAGGGGGCGATATATCGCCTCCACCAGCATGTTTTCAAATTCATTTGAATTCTTTTCCCTTCAGCCATTCAAACTCCTTCAACAGTCCAGCATCTTCTGAACGAGTCTTCAGCCTCTGCTGAACGATTATTCAAATGATTTTCACCTAAAAGGCCATTATTTTTATTCAAGTAAAATCAAGATATTTTCATTCCCAAACTCTATAAATAGGACCTAGTACCCAGCCATTATTCACCATTTGCTCTAAGTTCAGAGGCTGCTAGTGTTAAGTGAGTGAGAGAGTGTAAACACTTGGTTTGGGGAAAAACTATAAGCTTAAACATCATAAGCTTATCAAACACTTGGGAAGTAAGTGAGTGCTATAGTATTTCGGTGGATGTTAGATTGATCTTGCAATCTTTGAGGTAAACCCAAAACTCTAGTCCTTTCTGTATTCTATGTTATTTCTTTTCTCAAAACCTTCTACTCAGTCCCCTAACCTTATTCTTATTTTTGGTTAGGGAATCCAAGTTCTTAAGCACTTAAGTGGTGGTAAGCATATTTTCGTTTAATGATTTAGTCTTCCTATTCTCTTTCATTTCATCTCCTTTCTTTAGACTCACCCTTGTTCATTGTGGTTTTAGGAGTGTTCCAAAAGTCCTAACTCAGTCCATTTTATCCCGGTAACTTTGGTAAGGAAAATAGGCTAGAATTAATATGTTATGTGCTTATGTTATCTATATGTTTATGTTATTAAAAGTGTTATGATATGTATATGTGTATGTAGGCTTGGGCATATGACCCATATGACTAACAAGACCCCAAATGGGTTATGGGCATATGACCTACTTAGCTAGTAGGACCCCATTAGCCCCATGGGCATATGCTTGTTTAGTCTATGGGACCCCAAGTAATAATGGCCATTATAATAAGTGTATGTTATATGTATTATGTTAAGTCTTTATGTTTTCTTATGAAATTGTGTATATGACAATGTGTTAGGATTTTCCTTACTGGGCATTAGGCTCACTCCTTTCTGTTTATGTGCAGGAAAATAAGTTTAGAGGTGGTAAGATTCGTGACGCTTGGAGGATGTGTATCGATGATGAATGGAGTCAAGGGGCCGAGCGTTATCGATTCGAGGATGTAGTCTCCTTTTATGTTTTTTATGGTTTTACATGTATTTTCCGCATTATTATGTAATGTCTTTTATTTTAAATCTTATTTTGTTTTAAAGACAATGGGATCCCAAAATCCTTCTTAGTATTCTGTTTCTTTGTAAATAACTCTTATTTTCAAGTTACTCAATAAATTATGGTATTTTCGTAAAATGTAAGTTTTTATGTATAGTTTCGATAATGGTCCAATTAGTCTAGATTAGTGGGTCATTACAGTTGGTATCAAAGCAAACGGTTCCTTCGCATGAAGTTCTCCTCGATACACATGCTCAAAGCTCCGAATCGGACCGCCAAGTAAGTGTTTAAGTTACAAGTTACAAGTTACAAGTTACTTTGTCTATGTGTATAGCTAACAACTTTAGTGTTTATGTTTCAGTTAAAAATGAATGGAGCTTTAACCTACCAAGATATCCGAGCCATTAAGGCCTTAAAAAGAATAAGGGAGCCAAGAAACACCGTAGGAGCCTTAGAAAGGATTACACGAAGGTTGCTTTTGTTTCACCAAGCAATAGGTGGCCTTCAAGAGGCTAAACAAATAATGCTAAGATCAACAGAACAATATGTATTAGTGATTAGGTTGTTTAAAGATTTCCATCCTGTAATAGCAGCCTTAGAAGAAATATGGGAAGAAATGAATGATGAGGATGAATCACCATTAGCAATGAGATACTATTTCCTCTTAGTTAGGTTCACCGCAAAATTTGAATTTCAATTCACCAAGGAGCAAAAGAATAGGATTCTCACAAACCTTCCTAGAGGGCATTTTGATGCTCATGATAATGATGACTATGAGGCTATAGATGATGATATGTTAGATGACGGATCGGATGTAGAAGATCCCGATTTTTAGATTAGTAGTTTTTATTTGTTTTATTTACTTTTATGTTATGATTGTAATAAGTGAAATTGTTTTCCAAATGAATAAACATGCTACTTGAATATCATGTGTGAGTTTGAATTTTTTTTTTTTTCACAATCATAATAAATACTAAATAAAATGAATAATGACTGAGTTCGGTGAGGGTGGATACGAATCAATGAACCTGGTTTCCTTGTTGAGAGTTAGGGGGCCTTAGTAGTGGGAACGATTTTACTGATCCCAGCCCTCCCTCAATATGGTTAACTTTGGAACAAAGATAAGTTTCGAGCCTGAGAATTAAGTCATATAGGATGATTAGAAACACACTTAGAAAATAAATATGACTTGTTTTTCTAAGTATAGAAACCCACTCTAAATAATAAATAAAGACCTATATAATTTTTCATAAAAAGTCATAATAAATAGGTCCGAGATATGTTTGTTTTAGAATAAGTTTTTGCCTTAGAGCCTATTAGGAAAAAGTTCTAACATGTTTCTTTTAACTGTTAGAACTCTGCTACGATGTCTCTCCGAAGATCTGCTCGCACCAACGGGAACGCTTCCAACGATGTTCCAGCGACCAATGCGGTCCCTACCGTTCGCCGAAGGAGAGTACGTGTTACTGCTCGCCGCAACGCACCGGCACAGCCAGCTGACAACACTGCAGAGATTGTCAGACTACGACAGCAAGTTGAGGAACTTCTGTAGCAACAACGCCAACAGGCTCAATCTCAGCCTCAGCCTCCGCCACAGCCGCAGCCGCAGCCACAGCCAATGGCCCCAGCATCCCAACAAGTTGGTCCGTATGGGGGATGGCCTATGACGAACTACGCTCCTTATCCTGTTCAGCACATGGAGCCAGTGTACGAGAGGTTCCGCAAGCAGCACGCTCCGAACTTTGAAGGGACTACGGACCCCTTTGAAGCAGAAGAATGGCTAAGGAATGTGGAGCCGATCCTAGCCCACATGAACCTTAGTAATGCAGACCGCATATCCTGCGTCTCATCTTTGCTCAAGAAAGATGCCAGGATATGGTGGGACTTGGTCCAGCAATCCCACGATGCTGCCACTATGACGTGGACCCGATTTGTGGAGCTCTTCCACAAGAAGTACTACAATTCAGCAGTGCTTGCTACGAGAGTTGAGGAGTTCACCAATCTGAAGCAAGGGAACTTAACAGTGGCGGAATATGCTCGTCAGTTTGATCGCTTAGCCAAGTTCGCGGCAGAGTTAGTTCCGACCAATTATCTGAGGGTGAACAAATTCGTGAGAGGACTCCGACCAAAGATTGAGATGGGGGTGAAGCTAACAAACCCGGGAAACACTTCATATGCCGACGTTCTTGAGATGGCAATTGAAGTAGAAAGGTTGCAAGCCAACGTGAGCAAAGAAGAAGCCAGCAAGCCGGAACCTAGGCAGCAGAGCCAACCTCAGGCCAGTCGGAACAACAATCAGTCCAGCAACAGTCAGTCCAACAACAACGGTAACGGACAGAAGAGAAGGCATCCTGACAACAAGCAAGCCGACAACAATAAAAGGGCACGACCAAGTAATGGGGGAAATAGGTCGGGCTACGTGGAATACCCGCCATGTGCCAAATGTCAGAAGAAGCACCCCGGAGAATGCCGTGCCAACACCAAGGAGTGTTTCAACTGTGGTCAAGAAGGGCATCGTAAAAGAGACTGTCCTCAGCAAAAGCCGGAAGGAAAGAAGGACGAAAAGATGGTTCCTGCTCGGGTTTTTGCTTTAACCCAAGGAGAGGCGGATGCTAGCAACAAGGTGGTCACAGGTCAGGTTTCCATCCTCAATAAATTATGTCATGTATTATTTGATTCGGGAGCCACCCATTCGTATATTTCGTTAGGAATGATAGATAAACTAGACAAACCTAGTGAAAGATTTAGAACTAGGTTTGCAACCGAGTTGCCTTCGGGCAAAGTAGTTCTATCATCACGAATTGTACGAGGCATACCAATCAAGATTGAGGACAAGGAACTAGAAGGAGACCTGATAGAGCTGGTGATCAAAGACTTCGACGTCATACTAGGCATGGATTGGCTAGCACGGCATGGCGCAACAATCGACTGCAGACGCAAGAAGGTGACATTCGATACTCCTGACGGCCAGAAACTGTGCTTCATGGGACAAGCTTCAGGACTACGCACACCGTTAGTATCATCTCTCAAAGCTCAGAGAATGATGGAGAAAGGATGTCAAGCATTCTTAGCCAACATCACGAATGTGGAGAAGGAGACATCACTCAAAGTTGGAGATGTTCGAGTCATACAAGAATTTCCAGAAGTTTTCCCCGATGACTTGCCAGGATTGCCGCCAACTAGAGAAATAGACTTCACGATAGAATTAGTACCGGGCACCGAGCCTATCTCTAAGGCACCATACCGAATGGCACCTACGGAACTCAAGGAGTTAAAGACGCAGCTACAAGAACTCCTAGACTTGGGTTTCATTAGGCCAAGCCATTCACCATGGGGAGCTCCGGTACTATTCGTGAAAAAGAAGGACGGAAGTATGCGCATGTGCATAGACTACCGTGAGCTGAATAAAGTAACGATTAAGAACAAATACCCGCTACCTCGGATTGATGATTTGTTTGATCAACTCCGAGGCGCGACTGTATTCTCTAAGATCGATTTACGGTCCGGGTATCATCAGCTCAAGGTAAAGGGGGAAGATATTCCTAAGACAGCCTTTAGGACTCGTTATGGACATTACGAGTTCTTGGTTATGTCTTTTGGTCTTACTAACGCGCCAGCCGCGTTTATGGACTTAATGAATAGGGTCTTCAAGGACTACTTGGATAAATTCGTCGTTGTGTTCATCGACGACATTTTAATTTACTCCAAGGATGAAGTGGAGCACGAGGAACACTTGAGGATAATTTTGACGCGATTGAAGGAGCACCAACTCTACGCGAAGTTCAAGAAATGCGAGTTTTGGCTCTCACAAGTGGCGTTCCTCGGGCACATCATATCGAAAGATGGAGTTGCAGTAGATCCATCGAAGGTAGAGGCCGTGAAAGATTGGCCTAGACCAAAGAACGCGTCGGAAGTAAGAAGCTTCTTAGGGCTAGCAGGTTACTATAGAAAGTTTGTAGAGGGCTTTTCTAAAATAGCCACTCCACTCACCAACCTGACCCGGAAGCAACAAAAGTTTAACTGGAATGATAAGTGTGAGGAAAGCTTCCAGTTGCTTAAGGATAAGCTTTGCTCAACACCAGTACTTAGTGTCCCAACACCCAACGACAAGTTCGTTGTCTACTGTGATGCATCAAAGTTAGGATTGGGATGCGTACTGATGCAAAATGACAAGGTGATAGCCTACGCGTCACGTCAGTTAAAGGAGTATGAACAACGCTATCCAACTCACGATATGGAGTTGGCAGCGGTGGTCTTTGCGTTAAAAATCTGGCGCCATTATCTTTACGGAGAACGGTGCGAGATTTATACGGACCACAAAAGTTTAAAATACTTCTTTACTCAGAAGGAGCTTAACATGAGGCAGCGCCGGTGGTTGGAATTAGTAAAGGATTACGACTGCGAAATCCTATACCACCCGGGGAAGGCAAACGTAGTTGCCGATGCACTTAGCCGAAAAAGTTATGGGAACTTAGCAGCCTTATCCGGAATAGAAAAGCCACTACAGCAGGAGCTTATCAGTGCCGGAGTAGAAGTGGTTGTAGGCAAGCTGGCTAACTTGTCTATCCAATCGAATCTGCTAGAAGACATACGGAATGGTCAGAGACATGATGATTCACTAGCAACGCACATGAATGCAGTCCGAGAAGGCAAAACTACAGATTTCTCAATATCCAGTCAAGGTTTATTGAGATATAAGGATCGGGTATGCGTGCCAGACGATCAGAGTATTAAGAAGACGATCCTAGAAGAAGCGCACAGTACTCCGTACTCAGTTCATCCAGGGTCTACCAAGATGACTCATGACATCAAGGCAGTCTATTGGTGGCCAGGGATGAAGAAGGACATAGCAGAGTATGTATCTAAGTGTCTGGTATGCCAGCAAGTGAAGGCGGAGCATCAGCGGCCTGCAGGATTATTGCAACCACTTAGCATACCGGAGTGGAAGTGGGACGATATAGCCATGGACTTCGTGACAGGTCTGCCAAAGACAAATAAGCAGCATGATTCTGCTTGGATAGTCATAGATAGACTAACCAAGTCGGCTCATTTTCTGCCTGTTAAGACTTCTTATACGGCAGACCAATATGCAGACATCTACATTAAAGAGATTGTACGATTGCATGGAATCCCCAAGACGATAGTATCAGATAGAGGATCAGTGTTTACGTCAAGATTTTGGAGAAGCTTACAGCAAGCCATGGGTACTAAGTTAAGTCTTAGTACAGCTTTCCATCCTCAGACAGATGGGCAGTCCGAGCGTACAATTCAGATTTTAGAGGATATGCTACGCGCATGTGTACTTGACTTCGGAGGATCGTGGAACAAGTACTTACCGCTGATCGAGTTCTCGTACAACAATAGCTACCAGTCGACGATCGAGATGGCACCTTATGAGTTGCTATATGGAAGAAGGTGTCGATCACCGTTGCACTGGGACGAGGTAGGAGAAAGGCAGCTTCTAGGGCCCGAAGCTGTTAGACAAGCACAAGAAGCAGTAACGCTTATTAGACAGCGTATGCTTGCTGCTCAAAGCCGACAGAAGAGCTATGCGGATACCAAGCGACGCGATGTGGAGTTCCAAGTTGGAGATCAAGTCTTCCTGAAGATATCTCCTATGAAGGGTGTCAAGCGGTTCGGGAAGAAAGGCAAGCTCAGTCCCCGATTCTTAGGTCCTTTTGAGATATTGGACAAAGTGGGACCAGTTGCGTATAGACTAGCCCTACCGCCAGCACTAGCCGATAGTCACAACGTCTTCCACATCTCGATGTTACGCAAGTATGTGTCAGACCCATCTCACGTCCTCAAGTACGATACCATAGCACTCCAGAAAGACTTAAGTTACGAGGAACGACCGGTTAGCATCCTAGATAGGGGGATGAAGCAGTTACGGTCCAAGAGCTTTCCTATAGTTAAAGTCCTATGGAGCAATAGTTCTGAACGCGAGGCAACGTGGGAGTTGGAAGAGGACATGCAGAGCCGGTATCCGGAGTTATTTGGTAAGTAAATTTCGAGGACGAAATTCTTTTTAGTAGGGGAGAATTGTAGAGTCCAAGAACTTTACTTAGCTAATTGTTTAGTAGTATTATAGTATGTTTAGTGTTATCATTGTTACTTTGGATTTTTGGTTCAGACCGGGAGTTATTTGGACACTCATAGTAGTACTTATAGATTTTCTAAGTTTAACCTATAGTTTAAGAATATTAAGTATAACCTAAGGTTTGATTAATGTGTCTGATATTAAGGAATATATTATTATATTATAAGGTTTAGACATCAACCAATAGGATTTTAAGCACATGTTTTGAATGGTAATTAAGGATTAAGTATTTTTGAGGATTAAATTAAATAAGGGTAAAAGTTTGAATGTATAGGGTCAGTCAGCAGCTTTGAGCACGTTGAGGGCTTAGTCAAGGCTGTTTAGTCCATTCAAACTTAGCTAAAAATGTGTAAACTCGTGTTTAAATATTCTGCGTATGCCGATATATCGCAGCTATAGGGGGCGATATGTCGCAGCACGTAGATACGGAAAACACGAATCGATGCACGGTCGCCTCGGGAACAAAGGTCCAGGCGATATATCGCCTATAGGGGGCGATATATCGCCTCCACCAGCATGTTTTCAAATTCATTTGAATTCTTTTCCCTTCAGCCATTCAAACTCCTTCAACAGTCCAGCATCTTCTGAACGAGTCTTCAGCCTCTGCTGAACGATTATTCAAATGATTTTCACCTAAAAGGCCATTATTTTTATTCAAGTAAAATCAAGATATTTTCATTCCCAAACTCTATAAATAGGACCTAGTACCCAGCCATTATTCACCATTTGCTCTAAGTTCAGAGGCTGCTAGTGTTAAGTGAGTGAGAGAGTGTAAACACTTGGTTTGGGGAAAAACTATAAGCTTAAACATCATAAGCTTATCAAACACTTGGGAAGTAAGTGAGTGCTATAGTATTTCGGTGGATGTTAGATTGATCTTGCAATCTTTGAGGTAAACCCAAAACTCTAGTCCTTTCTGTATTCTATGTTATTTCTTTTCTCAAAACCTTCTACTCAGTCCCCTAACCTTATTCTTATTTTTGGTTAGGGAATCCAAGTTCTTAAGCACTTAAGTGGTGGTAAGCATATTTTCGTTTAATGATTTAGTCTTCCTATTCTCTTTCATTTCATCTCCTTTCTTTAGACTCACCCTTGTTCATTGTGGTTTTAGGAGTGTTCCAAAAGTCCTAACTCAGTCCATTTTATCCCGGTAACTTTGGTAAGGAAAATAGGCTAGAATTAATATGTTATGTGCTTATGTTATCTATATGTTTATGTTATTAAAAGTGTTATGATATGTATATGTGTATGTAGGCTTGGGCATATGACCCATATGACTAACAAGACCCCAAATGGGTTATGGGCATATGACCTACTTAGCTAGTAGGACCCCATTAGCCCCATGGGCATATGCTTGTTTAGTCTATGGGACCCCAAGTAATAATGGCCATTATAATAAGTGTATGTTATATGTATTATGTTAAGTCTTTATGTTTTCTTATGAAATTGTGTATATGACAATGTGTTAGGATTTTCCTTACTGGGCATTAGGCTCACTCCTTTCTGTTTATGTGCAGGAAAATAAGTTTAGAGGTGGTAAGATTCGTGACGCTTGGAGGATGTGTATCGATGATGAATGGAGTCAAGGGGCCGAGCGTTATCGATTCGAGGATGTAGTCTCCTTTTATGTTTTTTATGGTTTTACATGTATTTTCCGCATTATTATGTAATGTCTTTTATTTTAAATCTTATTTTGTTTTAAAGACAATGGGATCCCAAAATCCTTCTTAGTATTCTGTTTCTTTGTAAATAACTCTTATTTTCAAGTTACTCAATAAATTATGGTATTTTCGTAAAATGTAAGTTTTTATGTATAGTTTCGATAATGGTCCAATTAGTCTAGATTAGTGGGTCATTACATAGTGGATCGTGCTTGCAGTAATTAATCTAAAGATTCCATAACTTTATTTTACTACGAACTATTCAAGTTCATTTATCTCAAACACAATCCTCCTATACCAATACGTATTTGAGATCACATATATGAACTTATGAATTTTTCTGATATTTACATAATATTATCACATAATAATATAGTCCATAAACTATATGCATAACAAATTCAATTTATTTATTTATTTCATAAAACAATGTCTACTACATATGCTTTCAGGGCATATTTCCCAACAGAAGGCACTAGTGAGAACTAGTGGAGGACTCACATCGAAACCCTTTATCACTCAGAGAAAACTAACATGGAAGTTGACACCTTGAGTGAGAGAGGTCTGTGGTAGTTGTATGATTCGCAATGGATTACAGTAAAGTCAGATGAGGTAATGACCAGGATGGGTATAGAACCTGTGATTGATAATGGATAGATATACCTCTACGAACAATGAAATACAGAAAGAAGATCTTGTAGGAATGGTTAAGAATCCTACTATTTTTAGCATGGATATGTTAAGATATGAGGATCAGATGAGTGATCTGATGGATGCTGGCGTTGAGGTGGAGATTCTAGATGAGTCTTGTACTACCCCTTACAATTGTTGTATCCAGGAAGTTTGAAAGGGTGTTAAGACCTGAAATTTGTATACTGGGAGGCATACTTCCTAATCTTTTAGTAAGTGAAAGATGATGATTAGAAGCTAGAAAGACTATTATGACTCTGGGGTATCCTGAGTTAGTATGGAGGAATATAGTTATGGACCGTAAGGGTGGATCACCTCAAGTTGCAAGTGAGATGAGTGGATACGAGAAGTGGTGGCTTGACATATTAGGTTAACATACTCTGGTTTATGTGAACGAGATATCATAAGAATGAGTATGTGCGAAGGGAGACCGCACGTCTCTGTGTGGGACACCGAAGTCGATAGTGTCGGAGTGAGACCCTTTATTTCTCAAGCTCTAGAAAAGGGTCATAGAGAGCGATGGGTATAAGATTGGAATTTGGAATTATAAGTTACCTTTAGACAGACCGTACGAGAAGTGGTGACTTGATTTATTAGGTTAACACACTCTGGTTTGTGTGAACGAGATATCATAAGAATGAGTATGTGCGAAGGGAGACCGTACGTCTCTGTGGGACACCGAAGTCGATAGTGTCAGAGTGAGACCCTTTATTTCTCAAGCTCTGGAAAAGGGTCATAGAGAGCGATGGGTATAAGATTGAAATTTGGAATTATGAGTTACCTTCAGACAGACTGATAACCTAAAGGAACAACTCAGACTTTAAGCATTTTACCTCAAATATGTAAGTTTTTAGGATAGTGAGGCAAATACGGTCCCTTAGATGGACTATTACAGCGATGAATATCAGTCAACGGCCAGAGTGACTCTAAATAAGATATTGTGAGATAGGAAACAAGAATTTCCTATTATGGGGAAATGAGATGAGAGACAGGAAGTATCCTGGTTCAGAATCTGTTCGGAGGACTAGTGAAATTATTAAGGATTGTTAGGGCAGGAGTGTCTACTTTATTGAAAGGACATAAGAGTTCGCAAATTTAAGTATGGGAATGTGGAGTTCCAAGATTGGAGACTTTTTACTTCTCTGAGTATTGTGGACTAAAAAGGGTAAGATATTTGGGAAAGAAAGAGGAGCTTTGACTCTAGATTTGACGGACTTGTGAGATCCTAATGAGGATTAGGCGGGGGGCCTACAGATTAGCCTTACCCCGGCATGGGTGGAGGCTTATAAGGTGTTACTGGTGCCAATGTCAAGGAATGAGGTGTTGAGTACTACCCTTGATTGGGTACAAAGACTCTGAAATTTCAGTGGGATTTATTGTGCAAGGAAAAGCATGTGGAATTCTGGATAAATGAGATAAAGTGTTAAAGAATAAGACTGTCACTCTAGTGAGGATGTTACAAAGAGATAGCAAGGTAAATGTCTAGACTCTGAAGATATAGTCAGATTTGCAGGATTAGTATCCCAATACGTTTGAATAAATTTCAAGGACAAATTTCTGTAAGGAGGGGATAGTTGTAACATCCTGAATTCACTAATAAGGCAGAGTGTCTTGATTACTATGTTAGGAGGGCATAATCGAATATATATGTAGATTTAATTGAATATGTGTGAAATATATGAGTTATATTAAGATATAACTATTTATGCATGTTTATGTGCATTAAATGTGATTGTGGGCTCGTTTTTGTGAAAAAAAAGTATTTTTGTAATTTTGACCCATTAAGGGTATAATTGTAATTATATGTTTTATGTGATTGGAACCACATTACTATGTGGATATATTTGCGATAACTGCCGAAAAGTCACAACAGGAATTTATACCCAGCTCAAGGTGAGCCAAGGGGTATTTTGGTAATTTTGTGTAGGTTCGGAATTAGTGGTACATTATGTTGGGAAAACTTATACATGATCTTGTTTATTTTCATGTAAATCATATATTAAACATATTAATATAAGATAACCTAGAACATGTTTCTAAAATTGAATTCAAACAGAAATAATGATAAGAATACTTACATTATACGCAGCGGAATGAATGAGTCCTTCATTCAGTTTCTCTAACCCTTGTATCATTTCTGTTGCAGAGTATTACCAAGAAACTGAGCCGATCTTCAATTTTCTTCACAGCCTTCCAAAGTATTCTTAGAATCACCTAGACTAGGGTAGGCAATTATCAACACATGAGATACATAAAAGGAGAAGAAGAGAGATGAATATTGAGGCTTAGAAAATGACTTATGTTGTAGAAAGAATCGAAAACCTACTAGATCTTCTAATCTTCTCAGAAACAAGTGTGTTTTCAACTCTCACTTAGCACTCCTTTTATAGACTCAATTAGTCCATTTATTTTAATTAAAAAATCAATAAAATAATAGCCAATTATCAGCCCTAGGTCGAAATTCTCGTGGGCTTTAGGCCCGTGAAATTTCTCATTTAATTATAAGCCCATTGAACTTAAAATCAAGGCCTGTATTATTTTGTATTGATTAATTAATTAAATAATTATTTAATTTCTTTATCAAATTAATTATTCATAATTTGAACCTTGATTTAAACTTATTTATTAATTTAGACACCAATTTATCTTAATTAATAAATCTGCCATAATTTCTCTTTTCTTCTCTAAATTACACAACTCTGTGAAACTGTCCAAAATTGATCTGGTCAACTTTAATAATTCTAATTGATAATTAAATCAATTAATTGAGACTATCTAGATGATTTTATCCAATGTACAGTGGGGACCATAGGCCTATGAAATCATGCTCCAATAAGTTATCATAAATCTAACAAATAAATTTACTAACTTATTAATTCCTCGTGACTCCAATAAAGACTCGGAATTGCACTCATGAATTCATAGAACACTCTATAAGCAATATATGTACGTTATTAATTATTTATTGTTACAACCATAATTGTCACTCAATCCTCTATAGACGGTCTACAATGAGATGGGACTAAAATACCATTTTACCCCTCATTGTATTTTATCCTTAAAACACTTAGTTCCTTATAAATGATATTTCAGTAAACTAATATTAATTACTAAAATGAGATCTCTATCCTTTAGCACCTTGAACCAAACTAAAAGGAAACCATCGCTCCACTTCTTCATTAGAAGCTATAGATGTTCATATCTATGATTAACACTCTCACTCAATTATACTACCGAGTTCCCAAGATGTAAGTACGGGCTAGTCTGTAGGGTAAGCTGTTAACGAACAAGTCAAAGAACTCAAATAATACAACCAGCTAGAATTCTAACCACTCAAAATTGAGATTGAATTGACCTATGGTTAACTATATGATATGACTAGAATAGATAATAACGATATGTTTCCTTATCATATCTACTGTCAATATCGGTCTAGTCTAATGTAACAAATAAATCCGATCTTATCCACTTTGCTAATGTCCTGGAAAGAACATAACACTACAATGCGTAAGTAGATCATATTGTAGATTGGAAAGTCAGTGTAAATCTTGTGCACTAACTAATCTTAGGACTAACCTATGTTTGAACATATAATCATATTTATATTCCACTATGATTACGTCACTATAAATACGACTAGCTATATGCTCAGAATTTAATAGAAGTTTATATTAAAAAAAATTATGAAAATAAAACATGTGAGCAAAGTGATTGAACAAGTCAAAAAAATGATTTCTATTCTTTTATTGATATTAAATGAGATTACAAAGAAATTGTGTTTTAATTAGGGCATAAAACCCCAACAAACTCCCACTTGCACTAATTGAAAATAATGCCTACTAATCCCATTTCCTTGATATGCTTATCAAATGTAGCTTCTGGTAGTGTCTTTGTAAACGGACCCGCAAGATTGTCTTCAGATGCAATCTTCATAACCTTCACATCTCCCCTGGCCACATATTCTCGAATAATGTGATACTTCCTTTCTATATGCTTACTCCTCTTGTGACTTCGAGGTTCTTTCGAGTTGGCTATCACTCATGTGTTGTCACAAAACAACACAAGTGGTTTATCCATTAATGGAATAACACCAAGATCTGAATAGAACTTCTTTGACCAGATTGTTTCCTTAGCTGCTTCTGACACAACTACGTATTCAACCTCCGTAGTGGAATCTGAGAACGCAGATTGCTTTACGCTTCTCCATATCACAGCTCCACCCCCAAGAGTAAACACCATTCTGGAAGTAGACTTCCTGTCATCGGCATCAGTCTGAAAATCTGAATCGGTGTAGCCTACAGGGTTCAGAACACCACCCTTGTAGACTAACATATAATCCCTAGTCCGCCTTAAATACTTCAGGATATGCTTAACTGCTATCCAATGTTCTGGTCTTGGGGTTGACTGATACCTGCTCACTACTCCCACTGCATAGCAGATATCTGTTGTAACATCCCAAAAATGTTAATAGGGTTTAGTGTCTTGGTTAGCGTGTCAGGAGGGCATAATTTGATATAAGTGTGAATAACTGATTAAATGTGTGACTGTGTGACATGCATGATATATATATATGATGAAATGAATATATTTAAATGCAGGCTTATTTGTATTAAGTATGCATGTGGGCCCATTCCTGATAGTTGGGGAATATTTGTAGTTTTGGCCCGTTTTGGGCATAAATTTATTATATGTGAGTTAATGATTGAGACTACATTATTATGTGGATATATTAGCAGTATACAGGTCGAGGCGATCCTAGTGAGCAGATTAGCGGAATAATCACAGCGGGGTTTAATACTTGGCTTGGGGCGAGCCTAGGGGTATTTTAGGAAATTTAAGGTATATTTGGGGTTTATTGAGTAATGGGAAAATAATTGAAAATTAAGTGGGCGTGTCAGGATTAAGTGGGAATTTATAGGACCATTCGAGGAATTAACGGGAAATGTGGCAAATAATGATTTTGCCCTTGGAGCTATTTAAGGTCAAGGGTATGCTTAGGGGGCAATATGGTATTTTGGTAAGTGAATAGACTTAGTAGAAGCCTGTAGACACAAGGTAATAAGCAGAGTTTTTATCCCTGGCTCTCCTTAGTCGATTGGCACACCTTTCCTTAGTGGGGATTGAAGCTAGTGGAAAGGCTTGGGGAAATGGCTGAGGAGAAGGCTAAGAATTTAAAGTTTGGAAAGCAAAGCTGAGAATGGAGGCTAAGAATGGACAAGTAGCAGCTAAGGATTCAAGCTAGAAGTATCCAGGGATTAGCTCAAGGATCAAAACATCTCTGAGGTAAGGCTTTAAAGTTCTAAATCACTGAATTCTGCTGTGTTACTATTGAAGTTTAGAGTTTGCAGAAATTCTAAGTTGTGATTGGTTATGGGTGTAAGGGAATTGTTTATGGACTAGATATGATTTTTAGGATATAAGGAAAAGAATTCTAAGTTTAAATTTGAGTTTGGCTGGTGATTGGGGTTGGATTTTTGAGGTTGTGGTTGGGAGAAATGCTGAGAAAACCAAGGGAATTCTGGGTTCGCAGGAGTGCGTCGCGCCCATTTCTTGGACCCTGCGGCCTGCATGCCCAAAATGCCCTAGGAGGGCTACTACCCAATTTAGTAGAATTCGAGGTCCCGGAGGCTAGTATTTGAATTCAAAGCTTTTAAATGGTTTAGAATCTTATGGTTATCCATTATCGCATTGTGACTAGGTTATACTGTGAGGGCTCAAGGATTAGGGATCGTGCTCGGGGCTGCCATATGCTTGCTGCCGAGGATCTGAGGTAAGAAAACTGCACCCGAGTTATGGTTGGGGCTTAAACCCCCTTGCATGAATATATTATGAACGTGAACATATCTATAGTTGAGAATATTTGATTAGGCATGCTTGTATGTGCTGCCATTGATTACTTGCTATGCATTGTGCATCTGTGATTATATTTGTTTACAGGCCAGCCTAAGGGTGTCGGGGGCCAATAGCAAGCGTGTGAAATGCAGCCCAGCCTAAGGGTGTCGGGGTCAACCATAAAGCCAGTGGACTCGACCTAAGGGCCCCTGGCCTGGACATTATACAATAAATAGAAGTGTGGTTCACGCTTAACTATTTGTATTAGTTTATGAGGTTGATTTATATGCTTGATTAAGTTGAGTAATTTTATTGAGATTGTTGCATATATTCTATTGTCAGTTGAATCTGGTGAATTATATTTACTGCTTTTATACTATTGCCTAATTGTGCATGTTGTTTTAAGTTTTCTTGCTGAGCTTTGGCTCATGGGTGCTACGTGGTGCAGGCAAGAGAGTTGATAGCCGGACTAGCCATGAGTTGGAGAGCTTCAGGGACGTTGTGTACATATGCAGCTTGCTCGATCGCCACAGCCAGGATAGCTTGGGAGGAACTAGGGTTAAACCCTGTTTTTGCCACTTAGGTCGGCTAAATTGTGTCTGTTTATCTTTTATAAGTTTGTAAACTAATTTTTGGGATCCCGTGTACAAACTTGATATTTTAATGGAAAATAATCATTTTGTTGACCAAATCTTTTATTAATTGACCTTGACTTAGTATTTAGTTACACATTTAAGTTCAAACAACTTGCTTAGCAGGTTAAGCACTATTTTAAACACACAGTGTAACAGTCTTGGTTATCCAGGGCGTTACAACTTGGTAATACATACAACACAACGTAGCTCTACGACTACAAAGAGTTCTCTTACCTGTGTCCCATGCTATCTAAGTTAATGCGTTCCTGAGCACAGTCCTCTAATTCGAGCCTCATTGAAAACCTAGTCACAACACATTCATAATAACCATCCATCAAGTCCTAAACCAATAAATAGCTTCGAAATATTAATCTAGCCTCTGGGACCTTGGATTCTACTAAACCGGGTAGTAGAATCCTTCCCGAGCCTTAACATTCGAGTTCCCGAGCTTAAAACCTCAATTTCCCCTTTTGTTCCCTTTTCTTTCCATTTTGAGCTGTGGCACACCTACAGGTCAGAGAGCAGAGCTCTCTCTGCTGAAGGACGCGGGTCACGGCATGCCCTCCTAGGGCTGCAACGCCTGGGAAAACCAGAGGCTTCTCAGCCTCTTCAAACACGCGGGTCGCGACACCTGAAGAATATGGTCGCGGCTCAGGCCTCTGAAACCCAGAAATTCACCATTTTCCTACGTTTTCCCCCTAAGCTAAATCAATAATTCTCACCCCAAACATCATTTAAACCCAGAATTGAGCCTAGATTTCCTATCCATAGAGCCTAGGCATCATAACCATTTAAAAACAATTCCATAATCCTCACCAACACTCAAAATCAAACTTAAAGCTTAACTCTCATGCACCTTCCATTCCATGACAAAATTCAACAAAAGAGATTAAGTTTAGGATCTTACCTCTGAGATGTGTTCAACTTTGAGCTAATTCCCCAAGCTCTGCAAGCCTCTTGACTTCAATTCCTTAGCTTAGATCCTAAAAAATTCTCCAGCTCCTAAGTGCCCAAGAGGGGAAGAGATAACTGAGTAAAAGAGAGAGAGAGAGAGAGTGTTCCTAATGTGTTTTTCTTTCCTTCTGTTTCCTTCTAATTAATTATGGAGCCTCAACAACCTAAATCCTAGTATATCCCTTTGCTAAAAAGTCCAAAATACCCTTAAGTCTATCACAAATCCTCTAGTGTCACCAAGGGCAATCTTGTCATTTGCCACATCTCGCTAATTCCTCAAGTGTTCCTATAGATCCCCATTTAATCTTAACATGCCCAAATAATTTCTACATTACTACATGTTACCTGATAATTCCCGAACACATATTATATTCCCAAAATACCCCTAAGCTCCTCTCGAGTCGGGTATTCAACCTCGTTGTGACTATTTAGCTAAACTGCTCTCTAGGACCGTCTCAGATTGTGCATCACAAATATACCACCACTCACTCGTGGTATCAATCACAATATACACATATATCACATTTATTCCATCAACGAGCTAAAATTATAAATATATCTCTAATAACCAGATGGGGCCCACATGCATATTTAATTCACCTAAACATGCATTTCTAATCACATAATCATTAAATTCACATATTAACATAATTAAATCAATTATTGCTCTCCTGGCATGCTAATCAAGGCCCTAAGCCTTATTAGCGAATTTGGGACGCTACAACTATCCCCTCCTTATAGAAATTTCGCCCTCAAAATTTATTCAAACATATCAGGATACCAATTCCGTAACCCTGGCTACAACCCTAGAATCAGGTCCTTTACTTTGCCACTACTTGCAACACTTTCATAAGAAGGATGGTCTGAATCTGTATGTCTTTCTCTCTTGTGTCCAGAGTTTCACTAGCTTTCCCTTGTACAACAAGTTCCCCTGAACCTCCAGGATCTCTTCGCCCGATCAGGGGTAGTACTCACACTTTTCCCCTTAATATTGGCACCAGTAATATCTCATGAGCCTCTACCCACCCATGATGGGGTAAGGCTAAACTGTAGGCCCCCGGCCTAGTCCTTATTAGGATATTTCATATCTATCCAAATCTAGGGTCAAAATTTCTTCCTCCTTTCGCAAACTCCTTCACCCTACTTAGTCCACAATATTCAGAGAAGCACAGAGTCTCCAGTCTTGGAATCCTACGTCCCCGTACTCAAATTTGCGAACTCTATACCATTCTGTAAAGTAAGCACTCAAAACCTGAGTTACTCTTTCAAGTGAGCCATGTCTAAATGTAACTGTTAATTCTAGGTTCCAACCTCATACCCATCACCCTCTATGACCCTCTTCCCCAACCTAGGAACCTTAGGGTCTCAATCTAACATTGTCGACTTTGGTGTCCAGTGGGGACGTATCGTCTTCTTCCATACACACTCCCTATTTGACATTTCACTCACACCAACCATAGTGTGTTAATCCAATAGGTTTGGTCATAACTTTTCCCATCCACTCACCTCATCTGCAAACTGAGGTGATCCACCTTTACGGTTCATAACTATATTCCTTCATACTAACTTTAGGATATCCTAGAGTCATAATAGTCCTTCTAGCTTCTAACTATCATCTCTCACTTACCAAAGGATTAAGTCGTGTGCCTCCCAATATTCAACTTCCTGGATACAATAATTGTAAAGAGGTAACCCAAAGCTCGTCCTGTGTCTTCCCCTCAACGTCAACACTCATCGGATCATTGATCTGATTCGCATATCTTAACTCATCTGTGCTAAGGTTGTGGAATTCTTAACCATTCCTACAAGATCTTCTTCCAGTGTTTCACTGTTTATTCATAGAGGTGTATCTGTTACTCATCAATCACAGGTTTCAGGCCAATACCGATCATTATTCCATCCAAACTGTGGCTAAGCAACACTACTTGTCAACTTGACATCTCATGTAGAACACCTAAGTCCTTATCCATTCATTTGTTATGAGGTACAAACGATCACTCCTCTAGTTTGTATACAGGCACACCCTAATCCTTGATGCACCGCACTAACATCCCATGTTCTGAGCAGGGACGGTGTCCACTGTATCGTCCTCCTATACCAGTCCATCTTGTGCATACCCTCATACCATGACGTGCAGATCAACCACCTTATTTCCATCTCTGGGAATCTAGCACACCGCTATCCATTCAAACAAACTATAGATTTCTATATTACTTTAATCAAGGGTATAAAAATCCCCAAAGATGCTTCAGATAGAAGTCGAGGTTTCCCACCAGTCTCACTGTGTTTCTAATCCCCTAAAGTGTTCCTTTAATAATTGCCTTGTGGTCTCAATCCTATCTGATTCAAGTGCAAACTCATCACTTCCCATTAGGTAACCATAAATATCATCTGAAGAAATTGAAACTTATTCCTTCTGGAGTCTTACCTGTAATATCAATTCGGGTATTGCTTATATTTTGTTCTTAACTGGAAGTAGTCCAAAATCATTCCTGATCAAGTTAGAAATGACTTACCCAAATAAATCCTTTATTCTTGGCAGTGGATATCTGTTCTTAACAATTACCTTGTTTGGCTTCCATATACAGTATGTACTCTTGCAAACTTGGCCTTCTCCTTAACCCATGGCGATGACATGTCCTATTGTAAGATGCTCTGTCTGATCACCTTTAAGTTAAGAAACTCCCTTGACTGAACCCTTAATTTTGGTTGCTCAACTAGCGTCATTCTTCACGGTGTTTCTGGTGCTTATTTCTATTCTTGCCTCATTCCCGTAGTATGATCCATTTCCTAGTCACGACAGCAATCTTGACAAATCCTTATACACCCATCTGAAATTTCACTAACCCATCCAGTTTCCCTCCGGTCTACCTGACATAACCCTAGTGGTACCTACCACCATGGCTAGACATTATGCAATCACAGTCGAGTCCTCTCCTCTTACACTCGAAAGTCACCACAATCTCTCACAATCCATGGTTGTCCCTTATCGATCAACTAATCCATGCTTAGGACTATACCATATAACAATCCCAACCAATTCTTATTACAAATTTTCTGCCTAAACTACTCTGTTTCATTCCTTGGAAGTTACCAACTTTCTTATCAAATGAAAAATCTCAAGCCCTACAACATTCTATTCATATGGTAGGTATCCCATGTCTATATCTCTATTAAGAGGTATGTAGCACCAAACTCAGCCAGCACAATATAAAGAACAATAACGAAAAGGCCAACCTGTCATTTCCGAGGAACCAGCTTCGGGCTCTAGCTGCCTCCAGGCAGACTCTTGAGCTGAGGTCGAGCTATCTGTACTTCTTGATTCTTCTGTCTTCGATTTCGGGCAATTCTTCATGATGTGCCCAACTATTCCACATAGAAAACATGCCCTCACTCGATATTTTCCCAGATGAAGTCTCATGCACCTGACGCACACTGGATAACTTCTCCAGACCTCATTGTCGCCCTGGCGACTGCTCTGAACATTATGACCCCTCACGTCAGGACAAACAGAGGTAGAACTATCACGGGTCTTTCTTTTTCTGACTACTAGGTCTTCCCCCCCACCTACTCCTACAAATGGGGGTACCCTTGCCTGAGTTTCTTGCCCCATGGTACCCTCGCTCCATATCGCACCTCCTGTATCCTCTATGGCAAGGGCCTTCCCTACCGCCAGAGCATAGGTGGAAATCTCATGAACTGGAGCGACCCTAACCCTATGGGCCACCCCAAGGTTCAGCCCTCGAGTAAACCGTTCCTTTCGAGCTACATCTGTCAGTACCAAATCAAATGCAAACTTGGCTAATCCATCAAATTCGTTGACATATTATGTCACTGTCTTACTGCCTTGAACCAAATTCATAAACTCATTGGTCTTCGCAATTCAGACTATGTCACCATAGTACCTCTCATTGAATAATTGCCTGATCTCCTCCCAACCCTTCATAACAACATTCCAGGTATGGGATACCACTTCCCACCATGTTCGGGCATCCTCCCGTAGCATGTACGTGGCACAATCCACCTTATCATTGCCTTGTGCTCCTATATAGTCGAGGATGGAGCTAACCATGCCCATCCACTGTTCAGCTCTGAACGGATCTAAGCCCCCTTCAAAAACTGGAGGATAATGCCTCTGGAATCTTTCATACAATAATTCCCACCTGTTTCCACCTTCAGGTTGAACTAGAACTGATGCCAATGTCGTAGAAACACACAGAGCAATGTTCCCAAATGGAATTCTCTATCTCAACCACCTAATCTCTTCCTCCTACTTTTACAGTCTAGCCTGCATGTCAGCGAACACCTGCTGCCAATCCCATGGGACGGATGGAGGATTTCGACCCCGACTACTATTTGCAACCCCAACATTAACAATGCCTACTCCACTTGACTTCCTTTGATGCATAACTTCTAAATCTGTCTGAAGTCAATGACTCAATCCATCATATATATAATAATCCCTTCTAGAACCACTCTCGAGCAGAGCTAGACAACATAATGGCCACATACAATACGAATACCAAACACAAATCTATATATTGCTCGTGCTTCCTATATTAACAAGCAGAAAAGGCAATTCAAATAAGCAACTAGGCAAATATTTCACTCAATACCAACCGACCCTGAGTCGAGCTTGTCTCTGGCAACGAGCCTACATGTTCGGCCAATTTCTAGGAACGATAAACCTTGGAACACTTTGATACCAAGTTGTAATGCCCTACTTCGCTAAGAGCCATTACCATGTGATTTTAAAATGTGCCATTAGCTCGCTAAGCGAGGTATTAGACAAAAAAGTGTGGTTAATTAAAAAGAAAACTTGTTTAAATAACATTTTGGTGTAAAAGGTCATTCCTGTAAATCATGAAAATGTTACATTGGGATCCCAAAAATATTGTTTAGAAACATATTTACAACTCAAAAAGTTACTTTACAGTCGGCCTAAGCGAAAAAATCAACATTTATAACCCGCTCCTCAAAATACCCCAGCCGTGGCGGCCAGGTAGGCCAAACATGTACACACCGCTTCATGCCCTCTAACTCATGGTTGATCGATCTTTGCCTTGCCCTTACCTGCACCACAGAGCACCCGTGAGCCGAGGCCCAGCAAGAGAACCTCAAGCACAACATACCATAAATTATCTCAACACATAAATACTTAAATCAAAGGCATTAAACAATCTACAATTTGTTATTTTAATACACGATGTCACAACAACACAACAACATCACATCATAGCAGTATAACAACATGTAATATAACAACATAGAATCGTAGCAGTATAACAACACATAAGCACAATGGCATAAAATCTTAGCAGTACATTATCACAGCAGCGGTCTCCTCCACTCGGGGTGCACTTTCAGCCACTAGGTCTGCGGTCTTAATCAAATGGGTGTGTACAACACCCTTAGAGGGTCTAGCCCTAGCGGCCTATTCAACATGCTTAACGCCGATTTCGACCCCTTCTCTCTTTCAGCTCTTGTCGCTCCCGGCTCTTACCGACCAGTTACAACCACATGTTTGACATAACAGTTATAAGTAATACATACATCACAACACACCACATAGCTCTACGGGTACAAAAAATTCTCTTACCTGTGTCCCGAGCTATCTGAGTCAATGCGATCCTGAGCACAGTCCTCTAATCTGAGCCTCATTGAAAACATATTCACAACGCATTCATAATAACCATCCATCAAGTCCTAAACTAATAAATAACTTCAGAATATTAATCTAGCCTCTAATCACATATTTAATTCACCTAAACATGCATTTCTAATCACATAATCATTAAATTCACATATTAGAATAATTAAATCCATTATTGCCCTCCCGACACGCTAATCAAGGCCCTAAGCCTTATTAGCAAATTTGGGACGCTACATCTTCCTTGCCCTTACCTGCACCACAGAGCACCCGTGAGCCGAGGCCCAGGAAGAGAACTTCCATCACAACATACAATAATATACTTCAACAAATACATACTTAATCAAAACAACAAACAATTACCAGTTCCTATTAGAATGCACAACAACACAACCGTATATCAGCACAATAGCATAATGGCATAACAGCCCTATAGTACAATAGCACAACAGTACAACAACACAGCAGTACAGTAACACAATAGCACAGTAATACAATAATAGCACAATATAATAGCTGCACAGTAACACACAGCACAGTAGCATAGCTCTTGTTGCTCCCGGCTCTTGCTGCTTTCGGCTCTTGCCTCTTCCGACTCTTGCCGCTTCCGGATCTTGCCGATCAGTCACAATCACATGTATGACATAACAAATATAACCAATACATACAGTACTATACACCACACAACTTTACAGGTACAAACAGTTCTCTTACCTAGATTCCTGAGCTGACAACCCAAAGCGATCTCGAGCATGACTCATAATCCCGAGCATGAGCAGTAAAACCTAGTCACAATGACATAACAAATAGATATCCATCAATCTCTAATCAGTTTATAACTTCGGATACAAATACTAGCCTTCGGGACCTCGAATCCTACTCAACCGGGTAGTAGAATCCTTCCCGAGCCTTAACATATGAGTTCCCGAGCTTAAAACTTCAATTCGGTCACTTTCCCTAATTTGAGCCACAACCCGCCCCTAGTGATCGGTAAATTATGATACACAAGTATACGCAATCGATTCAAGTAATATAGATAGTAAATAAGAATCATTTCCACGGAGACTATAACCCAATTACCAATAATTGCTCTTTACTTTCAATTTGGCAAGTAGAATTAAGATGAATAAATCTAACTACAAACACAATTTAAATAAATGTAAGCAAAATAATTAATCAAAGGATAAAAATCAATAATAAAAAGACCTAGGGTATTAATTTCATCAACTTTTCATTCTATTAATTTTACTAATCAATTCTAAATTTGTTTCTTCCTATTCTAATAGCAGGTTAACAAAAATCGATTCCTATTCTTTTTCAAGATATAAGATTTCAACCTATATGCAGGTTTTCTACATCTCTGTGATAAACTTAAACACATAGCAGACATTAAGCATAGAAACCTAATTGCTACACAAGCCATACATGTACTTTCATCCCAGATGTAACCTATGTCTATATAACGATAGCATATTCAATTCGCATCTTATGAATTTTGAATCAAAATCATAAATCAAGCAAATATTGATCAGATATTTACTAGCATTAAGCAAACATTATATAGATTAGAATAAAGAAGATGAATCAATAGAACATCATAATAATGTTAAGTAGAAATCCATGCGACTACATTAACCCCTAGATAGATGATTTAGTTCATATGAAACATGACTAAATCAACAAAATAATTATTCAGAAACATAAAATTCAAAAGCTTGAAGATAAAAATACAAATATGAAATTGCAGAAAAAAAAAATGTCTCAGAATCAAATTTTCTCTCTAAATTCATAATAAGAAATCTGACCTCAACCTAATTAAAATCTAAAGTCCGAATTTATATTAAAAAAATGATTTCCTCTTTTGTTCAAAGGCAGACCGCGACTTGGCCTTTCCTAGGTCGTGGCCCGTGTCTTTTTTAAGCACTTCAGCATCTGGTTAGGCCTTTCAGGCGCCGCGACCCAGCCATAGCAAGTCGCGGTCGTGTCTTGATGCGCCTCCTGGGTTTGCCTCTGACTTTGCTAGCGCCGTGACTCTATTGACCAAGTCGCGACCCTAATTCCTTTCAACAAGCCTGCAACCTCTGATTTTGCTAGAGTCGCGGCTCTTAAGACCATGTCGCGACTCTAATTCTATTTTTTCGATTTTAACCTTTTGACATCCTTCCTTCATCAAAAACTTATTGTAACATATCCTTAACACCAATTTGAGTCGAACAACCAACAAAAGCTCCATTTTCCCACTATTTTCTCTTCTTTTCATATTTAACTCTTGATCCAAAGCACCGAACTACAATAAAGACAAAAACAAGCATAATATTTCACAAAACAAACATAAACACTCAAGATTAACACAAAAAAACATCCTAAAATGACACTAAAATGGAGTTATCATCTAGGGTTGTAGCCCACTGCAAGTCAAAGAGCACCCTCTGCCTTTTGGGGAACACGAGCCACGACGCAAGCAGGGCAAATTCAGAGGCTCCCAGGCCTCTTCACATACACGAGTCACGACGCCTGAAGAACAGGGCCGTGACGCGAGCCCCAAAACCCAGAAACTCCACCATTTTCACTGTGTTTTCCTCAGCCTAACCTCACCAAATTCCTACCTAAACTTTCCCCAGACTCAGAATCACATCCCAAACTTATAACAACACATCATGACCAGCAAAACCACCCCAAATCTTAGCCCATAACCCATTAAAATTCAAACAATCAAACCAAAACTAAAACCTTAAGAAAACCTTTAAACCACAACTAAAACCACCAAAACTCAGGGCAAAGTCTTACCTCATTGAAGAATCAAACCCTTTAGGATGTCTCAAACCTTCTCCTAGATTGATCTTCCCCAAGTTCCAGCCTTAGTTTTCAGTAAATTCCCCAATGAATTCCCCACAGCTCCAAGCATACCAAAGAAAGAGAGAGAATCGAGTAGGGAGAGAGAGAGAGAGATAAGGCTGAAATGTTATGTTTCTAATGTGTTCCTCAGTTGATTCCAGAGTCTTACTTTAGTTTGAGTCTATCCTAGCTGCCTAATGACCAAAATGCCCCAAAGTTTATCTTTAATGTTTTAATGCCACCAGGGGAAATCCCATCATTTACCATATCTTGCTAATTCCTCGAGTGTTCCTACAAATCCCCATTTAATCCTGACATACCCAAATCATTACCCATTACCTGGTATACCCCAGGCACATACCAAGTTTCTCAAAACACCCCTAGGCTCACCCCGAGCCGAGTATCTAACCCCTTTGTGACTTTTTGACGGTGAAATCTCATCAACAATATAAGGTTAGAAAACTAAGACTGTATTGCCAAAGGTATCTTAGAAGAAGATGGAGAAAACTTGAAAGAGTAGATATGCAGAACTGCAATGGAGTCAAAATTGTATATTTCTTAACAGCCTTAGCATACAATCAATTTTCCAACCCCTTTTCTGGAGGGGTGATGATCTATTTATACTGGAGCTCTAATGGCTCCCCATACATTATGGTCCCAGGGGACAAGATTGTACATAGGTACATTGTCAGGGTAGTGGCACAGGTCGTGGTGAAGCAGAAGGTTATGGTGTCGGCCTGGTACATAGTCAGAGGTATGCATGTAGTGCTTCCACTCTCTGTACAAATCCATACCTCCACTACTTGTAGGACATAGATGTCATGGTCATGCTTCTGTCCTCCTCATGGTCGTACATCCTGCACCCGTACACGTACGGGTGCTTTGTACCTGATGGTTATGAATGCGTGGCATGCAAAGGTGCGAGGCCCAACGTAGTGCGAGACCCTCAGGTGCATGGCGAGGCATGACAGGGTGCAAGGGTGTGAGACCCTCTGGTGCATGGCAAGGCATGTGAAGGTACGAGGGTGCGAGACCCTTGGGTGTACGTCAAGGTGTGCGTTGGTGCGAGGCACTTGCGAGGTTGCGAGACCCTCGGGTGCGCGAGGCTCTGCGTGGCATGGTGCAAGGCGCTTGACGCTTGGCCTCACCATGCGAGGATGGGCGAGGCAAGGAGTACCTCACTGTGCGAGGCTAGGTGAGGCTGGCCAAGGCAAGGGGTGCCTCGCTGTGCGAGGCTGGGCGAGGCTGGGCGAGGCGGCTAAGGCAAGGAGTGCTTCGCTGTGCGAGGATGGCCGAGGCAAGGAGCGCCTCGCTGTGCAAGGCTAGCCAAGTCAAGGTGCGCCTCGCTGTGTGAAGTTGGCCGAGGCCTGTGGTGTATCCCTGCGCAAGGCTAGGCGTGGCATGGTGCGAGACACCCTTCTAGGCATAAGGCCCATCTGAGGCGCGAATGTGCGAGGCCATTGGCCTAGGGAAATGTTCACTTATAATTTCCATACTTCCATCGAGGAAAGCTCTAAGAGTAATTATTCCATATTTCAAATACCCACAGGTCCGAGCCCAATAGCATGAATACCCGACCTTTAGCCATGTGGTCTAACTAGGGACAAAAGATTTTTTCCTTGGTCAATTTTTTGCATTCACTTGACTATTTCGCTAATCCACTCCCTAGGATCATCTCAGACCACATAACTCAAAGATATCCCCATAACATTGGGGTCTCACTCACAATACAAACATGATTACATTTATGCCCTCAACGGGCCAAAATTACAAACATGCCCCTATTCACAAAAATGGGCCCACATGCACATTTCATACACATTAAACATGAATGTCTACTCATATTACCACACAATTCATTTATCACGTCATCAAGCATATTATCAATTACCCGCTCATATAATCCCAATTAGGCCTTCCAGGCACTGTAGTCAAGGCACTCAACCTTAATATCACATTCGGGACGTTACAAGAGGGCTTGGGAACAATTCCGCTACCTGGTTTAGTGGAATGTGAGGTCTTGAGGGCTAGGGCTAGATATTAAAGCTCTTAATTGGTTTAGTTCTTGATGGATATTCCTTACTATGTTGTGACTAGGGGTACCGCAAGGCTTGGGAGGAGAGGATCATGCTCACGGTCGCTTTACCTTATTACTCAGGACTCGAGGTAAGAAAACTACACCTGTGTTGAGATTAGGGCTTGAGCCCCAATTATTGAATGTGGTTATAATCACGCTTGGAATGCTTTTTTAAACATGGATGAATGTATTATGTATAGTTTTGTTATGTGTGAAATGCATATCTGTTTGTATCTGGTTGGAAAGCTCAACTTATAAGTCGTGGTCAGCATTAGCATGCTGGATACATGTCGTTATGGATGGGCCAATTTGGAAGTGTGATATGCGCTTGTACGACTCTATAGTTGCTTGAAAGAAAGGAGTGTGTTATGCGCTCGTGTGACTCTACGAATGCATAGAAGGATTGAATCTTCATGAATCTTCCCTGAGGTAGTTTTGAGGCTCAAGATAATGATGATTATGAAGAAATAGATGATGGCATGTTAGATGAAGGGTCAGATGTAGAAGATCCTGATTTTTAGATTTACCCTAGTTATGTTAATTTATTTTTGCATTTATGATTGTACTTAGTGAAAATCTTTTTCCAAATGAATATAATTGTTATTTTTGAATGACATGTATGAGTTTGATTTTTTTTTTCACAATCATAATAAATTTAAATAAATTCAATAAATAATGACTGAGTTCGGTGAGGGTGGATACAAATCAATGGACCAGAATCTGTATTGAGAGTTTAGGGGGCCATAGTAGTGGAAACGATTTTACTGATCCCAGCCCTCCCTCAATATGGTTAACTTTGGAACAAAGACGAGTTTCGAGCCTGAGAATTAAGTCATATAGGATGATTAGAAACTGACTTAGAAAATAATGAATATGACTGATTTTATAAGTATAGAAACACACCCTAATTATAAAGAAGGCTTACATAGTTTTTCATAATAAATCATAACTGATAGATCCAAGTTATGTCTACTTAGACTAAGTCTTGCCTTAGAGCCTATTATGGTAAGTTCTAACATGTTTTTCTTGATTGTTAGAATTTTTCTGAAGATGTCGCTCAGAAGATCTGCACGCATAGCCGGCAATGTCTCCAGCACCGCCAATGAAACTAATGAAGCCCCTCTAGTCAGAAGAAGGGGAATGTGTGCTACCAATGCTGCTGCTAATAGAAGTGCACCGCCTTCAGTTGACAACACCGCTGAAATTGTCCGGCTACGGCAACAAGTGGAAGAGCTGCTGTAGCAACAACAACAACAGACTCAGCCTCAGACTCAGTCGCAGCCTCAGCAAGCGGCTTAAGCACCACAATAAGTAGGTCCGTATGGGGGATGGCCAATGGAAAACTATGCGCCTTACCTAGCTCAGTACATAGAACCAGTCTATGAGCGGTTTCGTAAGCAACACACTCCAAAATTTTAAGGGACAACCGACCCCTTCGAGGCAGAAGAATGGCTCAGGAATGTAGAGCTGATACTTGCACACATGAACCTCAACAACATGGATTGTATATCCTGTGTTTCATCTCTTTTAAAGAAGGATGCTAGAATCTAGTGGGATTTATTACATCAGATTCACGACGTCGCCACCATGACATGGACTAGATTTATGGAGCTCTTTCACAAGAAGTACTATAACTCAGCAGTCATCGCCACAAGGGTCGAAGAATTCTCCAGTCTCAAGCAGGGCAATCTAACGGTAGTAGAGTATGCACGATAGTTCGATCGACTAGCAAATTTTGCACCAGAGTTGGTCCCAACCGACTTTTTGAGGGTCACCAAGTTCGTTAGGGGACTCAGACCCAAAATTGAGCTAGGAGTCAAGCTAGCAAACCCTATTACCACTTCTTACGCCGATGCTTTGGAAACGGCTATAGAAGTGGAAAGGCTTAAGGAAAATGTTAGTAAGGAAGAGGCTAGTAAGTTTGAACCTAAGCAACAAAATCAACCTCATAATGGTCAAAACCACAACAACAACCATCAACATAGCAACAATAATGGGCAGAAGAGAAGGCATCCTGATAGTAAGCAGTTCGACAATGACAAAAGAGCACGAACTAGCAATGGAAACAATAGGTCGGGTTATGTAGAATACCCGCAGTGCTCCAAATGCCAAAAGAAACATCCTGGGGAGTTTCTTGCAAACACCAAAGGATGTTACAATTGTGGCCAGGTAGGTCATTGGAAGAGGCAAGCAAGAAGAGAAAAGAGACAACAAGATGGTTCCAGCCAAAGTCTTTGCCTTGACCCAGGGAGAAGCCGAAGCTAGTAACAAAGTGGTCACAGGTCAGATTCCTATCCTCGATAATATATGTTTAGTATTATTTGATTCGGGAGCAACATACTTGTATATCTCGTTAGGAATGATAGAGAAATTAGACAAACCTTGTGAAAGATTTAGAACTAGGTTTGTGACAGAATTGCCTTCGGGCAAAGTAGTCCTATTATCATGAATAATACAAGGTGTACCGATCAAAATCGAGGGCATAAAACTAGAAGGAGACCTGGTAGAACTAGAAATCAAAGACTTTGACGTAATACTGGGAATGGATTGGCTAGTAAGGCATGGTGCAACCATCGATTGTAGACGCAAGCAAGTGATGTTCGAAACTCATGATGGTCATAAAATATGCTTTATGGGAAAGGTTTCAGGACTACGAACACCTCTTATATCATCTCTCAAAGCTCAAAGATAGAGAAAGGATGTCGTGCATTCTTAGCAAGCGTCACAGATGTGGCAAAGGAAACACCAATAAAGGTTGGAGACGTTCGCATTATAAGGAGTTTCTAGAGATATTTCTTGACGACTTACCAGGGTTACCGCCGACTCGAGAAATTGACTTCACAATCAAACTAGTACCAGGAACCGAGCCTATCTCAAAAGCACCATACCGGATGGCACCTACCGAACTCAAGGATTTAAAGATGCAGTTACAAGAACTCTTAGACTTGGGTTTCATTAGACCAAGCCATTCATCATGGGGAGCATCGGTTCTATTTGTGAAGAAGAAGGATGGAAGTATGCAGATGTGTATAGATTACCGTGAGCTGAACAAGGTGACAATTAAGAATAAGTACCCGCTACCCTGGATCGACGACTTGTTTGATCAACTCCGAGGAGCGAAAGTGTTCTCTAAGATTGATCTACGGTCCGAGTATCACCAACTCAATGAACTAGAAGAAGATATTCCAAAGACAGCTTTTAGAACTCGATATGGACATTGTGAGTTTCTAGTTATGTCTTTTGGCCTTACCAATGCTCCAGCCACATTTATGGACTTAATGAATCGGGTCTTCAAGGATTACTTGGAAAAATTCGTCGTAGTGTTCATTGACGATATTTTGGTGTACTCCAAGGGCGAAGTCGAGCACGAGGAACATTTAAGAATGACCATGCTGCGATTGAAGGAGCATCAACTTAACGCCAAGTTCAAGAAGTGCGAATTTTGGCTATCACAAGTAGCGTTCCTCGACCATATAGTATCCAAAGATGGAGTTGTTGTAGACCCGACTAAGGTAGAGGCTGTGAAGGATTGGGCAAGACCTAAGAATGCGTCAGAAGTTAGAAGTTTTCTTGGGCTAGCAGGCTATTATCGGAGGTTTGTAGAAGGCTTTTCTAAGATAGCCACTCCGCTTACCAACCTGACCCGGAAACAACAAAGGTTCTACTGGACGGATAGATGTGAAGAGAGCTTCCAGTTGCTCAAGGATAAGCTATGCTCAGCACCTATACTTTGTGTACCTGTACGCCCTGATTTTCCCACGGGCTGATTAGCAGGCCGAGCTTCGGACTAATCATGGTTAGTCCATAAACATCCCCCAGGTTGGAGCTCCTGTCTTGAGGTCGTACCCCTCTCAGCTCGAGGAATCCTCAAGGACTCGCCAAGACTCCCAAGATTGGAGCAAGGAATCGGAAGGCCGAAGGTCGGGTCAGATGCACAGCTCGTGGTACGAGCTAGATATGGAGGCTATGACCCCTTGTAAAGTCAACACACGCAAGATAAACGTGCATATATCTGACATCACGTGTCCGATATCTCCCTGACTTCTCAGACACGCTGCAGGAACGTGCGTGTTCAGACACCCACGGCTGGGTTGGGCCGTGCGGCCCATTATCTCCTTATTTATCGATTTGACCATACTTATGTGTCAGGTTTAGGAATTAATCATGAATGTCACAGAGTTGATATGACAAATAAGAAGGTCATGGGATGACCTCCTTACCAACTTCCAGGTGCCTTCTCCTATAAATATGGAAACCCTGGGAGTTGATAAGGGTTGGAAAAAATAGTCTCTAGAGAGATATACTTTGTAACCAAATACCCAGAATATATCAATAATATTGACTAGTGGAGTAGAAGGATTTTAACCTTTGAACCACTCAAAAACGTGTCTTGAGTCACCTATTTCATTCACTAAGATCTTATATTTGTTACGGTTCTACATTCGGCACTAATCCCTTCCTCTCTTTCTCTTAATTACCTGTTGGCGAAGAACCGCATCAACAGTTTGGTGCTTTCATTGAGAGCAAGTTCGATTAGTGCTGCTACAAACATCCAACTATGGTGACTACTCGATCTAGGCATGGCAACGAGACAGAACAACATGATGGGCAGGAGTCTCATCATAATGCCATCCCTGATGAACAATTTCCTGAAGTCCAGCAGCGGCCAGGAAAGCAGCCGGCGGGCCAAGACGATACTGGTAGTTCGGCGCCCCGGCCACCTAATCCGAACCCGTGTTATTATACTGCGGTGGAGATGGAGAACGCTCAGCTGAGGAGCCAGTTAGCAACTGCTAGTCAGCAAATCCAGGATATCCTGGCCCGACTACCCCCTCTCACAACCAACGTTAACGTTGGAGAGAGGCAAGGTGAGGCTCCTAAGTCTCGCCGGGGTAATCGGTCCAGGCATAGCCGTTCGGATAGACTTCCAGTAGCCAACTCCACCCCTTTATCGCACCATCGAGACGCAAACTTCGGGGAAATGCCTGGGACCGGACAACGGCAGTACAGCCGTTCGGTTAGGACGTCAACTCCTAGCTCTCAACCATCCTCGAGGACGCCCAGGAGAGCTCGAGGAAATTCCCGGAGGAGATCCGGGGAGGGCCCACGACGTCAGCCCGTCCCCGAAGACCGTCCTACGCCTCTTCCAGATCGCCCGGCGCGGGACCAGCAAGTTGGCAAGGCTGAAAGGCCCCCACCAAATTGATCCGTCCAGACGGAACCAGGATCGCTTCTCCAGTCAGGCATCCTCCATCTCCGATCAGATATCCGTCTCCTCCTCGGCCCGTCCGAGACATCCCAGCTTACGGGAGTAGTAGGAGAAACCCACCATCAGCGGGACCTTCCCGGCGTAGCAGGGCGCCGGAAGAAAGCTCAGGTCCTCGCCACCAAAGACGGACTCCAAGCCTATCCAGCAGGAGTCATTGGATCGGCAGTCGTCGGAGTGATCTCTCTGGAGGAGACCTACGCCAGCGACTAAGTTTGGCACAAAGTCACCAGACCACCCAGGGGAGCAACCTTTGAGATCGCCTCAACTCTCACAGAGAGGATCGGGCTAGAGATGGTAGTCAGGCTCGCTCGGGGGGGGGGGGGGGGGCAATCTGAAGTACGTAACGGAGGGAATGTCCCAAACAACCTATCTCAAGATAGGAGGGGCAATAACCCACCTAATATGTACAATGGATCCGGAGCTGTTGAGCAGCCCCGGAATAACCAAGGATCTCAGGACCAAACCCTTGAGCGCCTAACTCAGATGGAGGAACTGATGAGGAAGCTCCTATCAGAAAAAGAAAAAGACGAATATGATTCGGGAGACGAGATGGAACTCTTCGCCCCCAACATAGCAGTGACGGCATACCCATCTGGCTTCTGTATGCCTCACTTGTCGAAGTTCAACGAGGACAGAGATCCGTCGGACCATTTAGGGATGTTCAACACCCTAATGATGGCCCATAATATTGGCCTAGAGCTGAGATGCTTGATCTTCCCCTCCACACTGACCGGACCTGCCAGACAGTGGTTCAAGCAAAGTAAAAGACAGTCAATCAGCTCCTGGAAGACCTTCTCAGCTGACTTCAAAAGGGCATTCCGCGCCTCCCAGGTCGCCCGTGTTCAGGCCGACTCCCTGGCCAATGTGAAACAGCAGCCCGGCGAGACGCTGAAGGCCTACCTAAGCAGATTCGCGAACTTCGCTGCCCGAGCTAGGGACGCGGATGAAAGCTCCAAGCTCATGGCCATGAGAACCGGAATCCTTGTTGGAGGAGATCTCTGGAAGGATATGCAAAAGAAGGGAGTCAGTTCGGTCAACGAATTCCTTAATAGAGCCCAAGAATGGATAAATTTGGAAGAAGCCGAAGCCTCAGCCGCGGGAACCAGCCAGGTTCCCGAGCAGCCCGCTGGAGTGGGGACGGAGGTCATGGTAGCGACCCCAAACGTCACATAGAATAACCAGCCCGGCGGAAGCAAAAGAAAGGGGAATGGTGAAAACAATCAACATGGCCAAAAGAAGAATAAGTCTGTAGACAAGTTCAAGCCCGTGTTCACGACATATACCGAACTCACCCAGTCCAGGGAAAGTATCTTCCTGGCCAACTCTACTCGGGTCCCCTGGAAGAGGCCGGAACCATTGAAACACCACAAGGGAAAGAGAGACACTTCCAAATTCTGCCGTTTTCATAACGACGTCGAACACAATACCGACGATTGCAGGCATCTCAAAGATGAGATAGAGACTCTCATCCGAGCAGGCCCTTTGGCTCAATACTCACGGAACAAGGTCCTGGCGAGTCAGCCTGCCCCAGACGCCCCATCCAGTCAGCCCGGGACTCGGATAGATCAGGACGTCCCTCCTCCCGTGGTCGGAGGAGAGATATCCACCATCTCTGGAGGCCCGCACATGGCTGGCACGAGCAGAGGCGCCCAGAAGAGATACGTGAATGAACTAAAAGCTCACAACGGAGTGGAGTTCGTCCTGGAGCAGCGTCAGTCAAAACAGCAACGATTAGAGAAGCAACTGATCAATTTTACGGAGGAAGATGCAGGCCATGTCCAGTTCCCTCACAATGATCCCTTGGTTGTAGCAGTCCAGCTCGCCAACCGAAAAGTAAGAAGGGTGCTGATAGACAACGGGAGTTCGGTGAACCTTTTATTCTGATCCACCTTAGAGAAGATGGGTCTGATTGTCGCCGATCTAAAGGCAACCTCCATGATGCTGTATGGTTTTTCGGGAGAAGGATCGGCAGCGATAGGGACAATCGAGCTGGTGATCACCCTAGGAGAAGAGTCTCGGACAGTCTCTAAACTACTCGAGTTCTTGGTCATTGACTGCTCCGCGGCCTACAACGCCATTTTGGGCCGACCTACGCTCATAGCTTTCGAGGCTATCACTTCCATTCGACACCTCGCCATGAAATTCCCTACTTCAACAGGAATCTGCACCATCAAGGGCGATCAGCTCGCTGCCAGGGAATGCTACAACATTTCCATGAAGGGAAAATCTAAAACCGGGCAGCTGGCTATGGCCATTCTGAGTGAAGAGGAATCCCAGGAACCCTTGGCGGCTCCTGAGATTGAAAAACCTCAAAACGCCAAAGGGGAAAGTGTCGCCCTTAGTGAGGACATTGACCCCCGAATAGGCGAAGACAGGTCCGAGCTCCAGGCTATTGAGGAGCTCGAGGAGGTGAACCTTGATCCACAAAATCCATCACGGATGGTCAAGCTCGGGAAAAACCTCTGTAGCAAGAGGAAGATGGAGCTGATTACGTTTCTCCGGGCTAATTTAGATGTATTCGCATGGTCGCACGAGGACATGGTAGGGATTAGCCCGAGTGTCATCATGCACACGCTCCATCTGGACAAAAGCGTTCCTGCCAAGTCTCAGAAGCAAAGATGTCTAGGAACAACCCGAGTTGAAGCCCTAGAAGAAGAAGTGACCCGACTCAAAAAATTTGGCTTTATCCGTGAAGCCAAATTTCCGATTTGGGTCGCCAACCCCGTGCTAGTTCCAAAGCCCAACGGGAAATGACGGACCTGCATTGACTTCTTCGATCTGAATAAAGCCTGCCCCAAGGATTGTTTTCCACTGCCAAGGATCGATCAGCTGGTGGATGCCACGGTGGGACACGAGCTCATGTCCTTTATGGATGCGTACTCAGGCTACAATCAGATCGCGATGAATCCGGCGGACCAGGAACATACCAGCTTCATGACCCCGACTAATGTCTATTGCTACAAGGTCATGCCGTTCGGTCTGAAGAACGCCAGAGCTACCTACCAAAGGCTAGTAAACAGAATGTTCGCGGACCAGATCGAAAAGAACATGGAAGTGTATGTTGATGACATGCTCGTCAAGTCAAAGACTGCCGACAACCATGTTTCCGACCTGGAATAATGTTTTAAAATACTACGAGAATATGGCATGAGGCTCAATCCCCAGAAATGCACTTTTGGTGTCGCATCCGGGAAATTCCTAGGGTTCATAGTTAATACCCGAGGAATCGAAGCAAACCCTGACAAGATCAGGTCACTGTTCGAGCTTCCTTCGCCTAGGTCGCAGAAAGATGTCCAGGGCTTGACAGGGAGAGTGGCCGCACTGAACCGGTTTATTTCCAAGTCAACCGATAAGTGTTTGTCCTTCTACAACCTGCTTCGGGGAAACAAGAAGTTTGAATGGACAGTGGAATGCGAAAGCGCATTCCTAGACCTGAAGGCACATCTGGCTGAACCGCCCGTGCTATCCAAGCCCAAGGCAAGAGAGCCTCTTTTCCTCTACCTGGCCGTCACTGAGGACGCGGCTAGCGCCGTACTAGTACGAGAAGAGGACCAAGTTCAGAAGCCAGTCTATTACATCAGCAAGAGACTCCTCGGGGCAGAATCACGATACCCGCTGATGGAAAAATTGGCGTTCTGCCTAATCACGACCTCGCGAAAGCTCAGGCCGTACTTCCAATCTCACTCGGAACACATCATGACCGATCAACCTCTAAGGCAGGTTTTGCAAAAGCCTAAAGCATCGGGACGTTTGTTAAAGTGGGCGGTCGAACTCAGTCAGTTCGAGATTTTCTATACTCCACGAACTGCCATAAAAAGTCAGGCCTTGGCCGACTTTGTGGCAGAATGCACGGGATTCCAGGAGAATCCAACGGAGGACTCATCTCAGCTCACCTCGCCCCAATCATTGTGGAAGATCTTTGTAGATGGTTCATCCAACGAAAACGGCTCCGGGGCCGGAATCATTCTGATATCCCCCGAGGGACATAGGTTCCACTCGGCGCTAAGGTTCGGGTTCAAGGCCTCCAACAACGAGGCGGAATACGAAGCTTTGCTGGCTGACCTAAGGATAGCCAGGGAGTTAAAGGCGAGCTCCGTCCAGTGCTTCAGTGACTCCCAACTCATGGTTAACCAGGTCTTGGGCGAATATCAAGCACGAGGACCCAAGATGGCCGCCTATTTGGCGAAGGTAAAAGCCGAGCTGTCCGCGTTTGGGCGAGGATCGATCGAACAGATACCTCGAGAACAGAACACCAATGCAGATGCTCTTGCCAAGCTCGCCACCTCGGGAGAGACAGAGACCCTAGGGTTGGTGCCAATAGAATTCTTGGAAAAACCAAGTATAGAAGGATATCGGGCAGAGGTCGAGATGATCGACGCCAGGCCAACCTGGATAACCCCCATTCTTGAATATCTCATCGAGGGCAAGCTACCTGAGGGACGTAACGATGCGCGAAAAGTCCTATATCAAGCTCCGAGATATACGATAGTCGATGGAGTGTTGTACCGACGTGGGCACTCTTTACCTCTCCTCCGGTGCGTTCTTCCAAGTGAAGCGAAGGCCATCCTGCAGGAAATTCACGAAGGATTCTGCGGAGACCACACTGGGGGGAAAGGCTTGGCCTTAAAGGTTCTCAGGCAAGGTTATTATCGGCCGACTCTGTCCAAAGACTCGATTTCATACATAAAGAGCTGCGAAAAATGCCAGCGATTCGCTACGGTTACCCGAGCTCCTCCAGTCGAGCTAAAAATGATCTCGGCCCCTTGGTCGTTTGCCGTTTGGGGAATAGACTTAGTGGGCGCCCTGCCCACTGGAAAGGGCGGGGTCCGTTACGCCGTGGTCGCCATCGACTACTTCACTAAGTGGGCCGAGGCAGAGCCGTTGGCAACAATCACGTCTAAAAAGGTGCTTGACTTCGTGGTTAAAAGCATCATCTGTCGATTCGGCCTGCCCAAGAAGATCGTCTCCGATAACGGCACTCAGTTCGACAGCGAACTGTTCACCGAGTTTTGTGAAAGGCATGGAATTGTGAAAAGCTTCTCTTCTGTGGCCTATCCTCAGGCGAACGGCCAGGTCGAGGCTGTCAACAAGACTCTAAAGGCGAGCCTCCCAGGTCCTATGGGCATACCGGACCTCGCATCGGACTCCTACGGGTCATACTCCTTTCTCCCTAACCTTCGAGAGTGAAACAGTCCTCCCCGTGGAGGTTAAGGTTCTGTCGCATAGAGTCCAGTCCTACGACCAAGGTCGAAACCATGAGCTCCTATGCCATTCCCTAGACCTAGTTGATGAAAGGCGAGAGGATTCCCAACTCCAGCTCGCCCATTATCAGTAGAAGATCACTTGCTACTTTAACACCAAGGTCAGAAAACGCGCCTTTAGCGTTGGCGACTTGGTCCTAAGGAGAGTTTTCCTGGCCGGAAAAGATCCCAAAGATGGAGTCTTGGGACCGAACTGGGAAGGACCCTACCAGGTCATCGAAGTCATCAAGGAGGGAACTTATAAGTTATCTCGACTTGATGGAGGGACCGTCCCACGGACTTGGAACGCCATCCACTTAAAGAAATATTATCAATGATCCACTTGTAAGGCCTGGAGAGCCACTTTCTATGTATTAATAAAAATCAGCTTTTTACGCATATTTGCAATTGTAATCTTGAAGTAACCACGAAAGACCCTTTCCCAGTTACTTGGGGGGCATATGGTACCTGGATATAACCAGGTCTCCTTAACGACTTAGATGTTGATCCTTATCTATGGATCGTTGCTCTTCTTAAAGAGCTCGAGATATGGATAAGGGTTAACGCTAACTAAGTCCTATCCTGGTTTTAACCGGGTCATAAAACTTAGAAGTTGATTTAAATCTATTTCTCCTTGTTCTTCTTAAAGAGCTTGAGATATGGATAAAAGTTAACACGAACTAAGTTTTCTAAATAAGCTCCTGGTTTTAACCGGGTCATAAAACTTAGAAGTTGATTTAAATCTATTTCTCGTTGTTCTTTTTAAAGAGCTCGAGATATGGATAAAAGTTAACACGAACTAAGTTTTCCAAATAAGCTCCTGGTTTTAACCGGGTCACAAAACTTAGAAGTTAATATAAATCCATTTTTCGTTGTTCTTTTTAAAGAGCTCGAGATACGGATAGAAGTTAACACGAACTAAGTTTTCTAAATAAGTTCCTGGTTTTAACTGGGTCATAAAACTTAGAAGTTGATGTAAACCTATTTATCGTTGTTCTTTTCAAAGAGCTCGAGATATAAATAGCGGTTAACACGAACTAAGTTTATCAAAAAGATATATATATTGTAGCCAAAAGCATGAAAAAATATAAGTTAAAGGTGTAAGGAAAATTGTCTCGAGGTGAAAACACCTCATGCAAAGGTTACATAAAATACTTCAAAATATTCAAAGGCAAGAAAAAAAAAAAAAAGAAGAGAAAAAGCGCCCTCAGCTCCGTCAGTCGGCCCTTTGGAGGTCGCCGTTTCACCCTGCTCCGCCGCACCAGAGGCTTCCCCAGTCTCCGAAGGCGGCGCCTCTTTGTCGAGGCGAGCTTGGAACTTCACCAGCAAGCGCGCCCAGAGACTCGGTGGCATGAAAGAGAAGTCAGCCTCTGGATTGTAGACCCAATAGTGATAGAACAGATCCTGCATGGACTGCTCCGAGGTGGTCCGTTCGGCCTTCAGGGCGGCCTGGATCTCAGTCTTCGCTACCTCGAGGTCTGCCTGCGAGGTGGCAAAGGAGGTCTCGAGCTCCTGGACCTTCAAGCGGGTCTTCTCCAAGTCGACCTGGGTCTTCTCCAACTCGACCTTCAAGGTCGCCAGGGCATCCTTAGTCTCCTTAACCTCCTAAAGGGTGGCCTGGTGCTCGGTCCTCATGTCATCAAGCTGAGTTCTGGCCCTGATGATGCTCCGGTGAAGGGCGACGACACCCTGCGAGGAATGAAAGATAAACTGGCTCAGAGGAAAAATAAGGCAGAGTGTAATGGTAAAAGCTTTAAAATAATAGGGCAGCTTACCGTTAGGGTCATGCTCATTGAAGAGTCCATAACGTCAACTGGGCTCATTGTCTCAATAGTCCGGAGTTCCTTCTCGGTGAACTTATAGATATGGCTAACGGCGTAGTTCGCCGATTCGTACACCGTTCCCCGAAAGGCCTCTGGGATCTTCTCCAGGTCCTGGGGATTGACCGGGATGCGTACATCGGAGGCCACCACAGATGGAGTCCCGATCTCCATTCCTACGTCCTGGGTGGCAGGCGGAGCTTGGTGAGGCGGTGGAGGCATTTGTCCTGCTCCGGCAGCAGGAAGGATCGCCCCCGCGACCTGGGCTGACGGGGTTTTCTCCTTCTCCTTTGCCGGAGATTTGGTGGAGACCCCAGCAGTGCTCTTGGAACCCCGGAGCCTTTTCTGTCTTGGCTCGGCTGAGGGGTTCCCCCCGAAGACCATGCCCCGCAAGCTATCCTCGGGCTGAGACATCTCTTCTGTCAAACAAAAAACATGGTTATTACCAGTTAGCAATCATACAGAGATAAAGACAAAGGGTTAACGCTAAAAAGTATACGAATACTAAGGGAGCCCTACCCCCCGAGCTGGAAGAGCCTAAGACGATTATTTCCCAAACTGGCGCAAGTTCTGGGTCCAGTTCAGACTCGGGGCTAGATTCTTCTACATACTGCCTAAGCTCTGGAGCATAGATACCCCTCTGGAGTGATGGCCATGTGCGTAGGTTGGTCCCATACTCCTCGAATAGGATCGACCTAAAGGCTAGGGTATTATCTACTACTACGGTACCCCTAGGCCGGCTCTCTTGGTGATCCAGCACGAGCCGGTCGACACAATGGAGCAGAAATGTGTTCAGGTCCGGATTGCTCCTGTGACGATGGAAGAGTTGCCTAGGATTGAACCTAGCCAGCCGGGGATCTGCAGCGGCCCTATCTAGACTCCTAAACAAGTAAGGGCTACCTTGGCTAGAAGGACCCGCGGCTGCTCCAGATTGGATCCTCTCCTCGCCCGTCCTCTGGGCGACCTCCAAAGTCCTCTTCCTGCTCCTCACGAGCGGAACTTCGTCGCCCTCGTCCTCCTCGTCTTCATCTTCCGCGACCTCCTCCACGTTGATAGGTCTGGTGTCCCGAGCTGGAGGCGGCCCTCGGGGCCTCTTTAGGTTCAGTGTTTGGTTCGGAAAAATAAATTTGCAGGCCACCATCGTCTCGTCCATCACGAGCACGCGATAATCCTTCTCACTGGGGGGCAAGCCCGCCAGTGTTTCATACTGTGCCCCAAGGGTCACAGATTTCTCTGTCCTCGCGAAGATGGCTGCGTAATGAGTTTAAGTCAGAAAGGGGTGCAGGAGGAGCTAAAGTGATATTTAAACACACGGGCTAGGGTCAGGGAGCACTTACAAGGACAATTAAAGTAGTTCCGGAACCCAGTTGACATGAAGAACTGGTCCTTGAAATCATTGGGGTGGCTGGGCAGCTCGATGACCGCCGCCGTGTTGGGAAAATGGGTTAAATAGTAAAACCTGTCGCCTCGCCTCCGCTGGTCCGGGCTGGCTTTGAGGCAAAAGAAATATAAAATATCCGCAGGAGTGGGGACCTCCCACTCATGCTTCTAGAATAAGTACCTCAACCCTGCCAGCAAACGGTAGGAGTTGGGGGGGAGCTGGAATGGGGCCAACCCCACGAAGTTCAAGAAATCAGCAAAATACTAATCCAGGGGGAGGAAGGCCCCTGCCTTAAAGTGTTCTCCGCTCCAGGCCGCGAACGATTCGTCGAGCGGCGCGCAGCTCCGCTCGCCATCCGAGTCAGGTCGGGCAATAATGGAGGCTTTCCCCAACGCGATGTTGTGAGTGAGGAAGAGTTTGTTAATCTTCGTCTGATCGGTTATCTTTGAGACAATTCTCTCTACCTCAAAGAATGCGTCAGGGGCCACCTCGACCTCCTTCTCCACTGCCGGCCCGAAACGGGGGATCGGGGAGCTGGGCATCGCCGCCTTCCCTTTCTCCTGCTGTGAGGCCGAGCTTCCAACGTTCTTCTGAGGGAGATTCCTTTTTGGAGCCATCTGGTCGCCTAACGAACAAAAGAAAACACTTTAGAAAAGGCGACCCAAGCAGGAGGAAGAAGCAATTATTATTTGCACGAGCTGAGGTAAGCCCAGCTCGTGGAGAGTGGAACCACGCGGTTCAGTGAACACGCGCATATACTCCCAACAGATCCCAGATTACTCGGAATTCGTGTGTCAGGGGGTTCAGAATAGAATTTGCCTTGGGGGGAAAGTTTCAATAGGCAGAAAATTACAAAACCGCTTATGAGGCGTGTTCCCTAATCTACCCGGTTTTGCACCCAAAATTCCCAAAACTCCTACCCAGAAATTTTCCCCATAAAAAGTATCCTAAAACCCATACTCTAAAGTGATTTCCTACAACAAATATACCCTAACCTAAAAAGGGCTGTCACCCTCCATATCCACAAAACCCAGAAAACCCTTGCATGCGGCTATAGTGAAATTTTTTACCTAAGCTACAGTAGCCTGTTTTCAAAGTACGCAGAGTCAGGAAACTTACTGTGTATGACTGGGAAGTAGACGAGAGTGTTGCGTTGATAGGAGCTTCGTCGGTGTAGTAGCTTCCAAAGCTTCGGAGAAATCCGTGCGCCTAAGCTTCTTGAACGATGAAAATGGCAGCAACAGAGTCAAGGGTTTCATTCTTCTGGAATATGGAGAGGAAAGAGGAAAAGAGGTTTGAAAATTTTCGAATGAAAGGGTGGCCCATGCGTAGGGTGGCCACCCCCTTTTTTATATGCGTGAAGGATCACGTGTAGAAGGCTCTTGGATGGCCCTGATGAGGGATCCAAGGCCTTCCACTCGAAATACGAAACGACGGCTGGGCATAGGCTAGGCCATTAAATGCGGTTCTCGTAAGACGTACCGTCACCACCCACGATGTGCCACGTATCAGGCGCCTGCATAAAGAGTGGAATGCGAAGAGTTGTGGGGAAGTCTAAAAGCCCCTACTATGGTCTTATATACGACGTCATATACCACGAGCAGGAGCTTGGGGGGCAGATGTACGCCCTGATTTTCCCACGGGCTGATTAGCAGGCCGAGCTTCGGACTAATCATGGTTAGTCCATAAACATCCCCCAGGTCGGAGCTTCTGTCTTGAGGTCGTACCCCTCTCAGCTCGAGGAATCCTCAAGGACTCGCCAAGACTCCCAAGACTGGAGCAAGGAATCGGAAGGCCGAAGGTCGGGTCAGATGCGCAGCTCGTGGTATGAGCTAGATATGGAGGCTATGACCCCTTGTAAAGTCAACACACGTAAGATAAACGTGCATATATCTGACATCACGTGTCCGATATCTCCCTGACTTCTCGGACACGCTGCAGGAACGTGCGTGTTTAGACACCCACGGCTGGGTTGGGCCGTGCGGCCCATTATCTCCTTATCTATCGATTTGACCATACTTATGTGTCAGGTTTAGGAATTAATCATGAATGTCACAGAGTTGATATGAAAAATAAGAAGGTCACGGGATGACCTCCTTACCAACTTCCAGGTGCCTTCTCCTATAAATATGGAGACCCTGGGAGTTGATAAGGGTTGGAAAAAATAGTCTCTAGAGAGATATACTTTGTAACCAAATACCCAGAATATATCAATAATATTGACTAGTGGAGTAGAAGGATTTTAACCTTTGAACCACTCAAAAACGTGTCTTGAGTCACCTATTTCATTCACTAAGATCTTATATCTGTTACGGTTCTACATTCGGCACTAATCCCTTCCTCTCTTTCTCTTAATTACCTGTTGGCGAATAACCGCGTCAACAGTACCGATGCCCAATGAAAAGTTTGTAGTATATTGTGATGTGTCGAAGCAAGGTTTGGGTTGTGTGCTGATGCAAAATGACAAAGTGATAGCCTACGCCTCAAGGCAGCTGAAGGAATACGAGCAACGCTATCCAACGCACGATATGGAGTTGGTAGCAGTGGTCTTCACATCAAAAATCTGGCGCCACTATCTTTATGGGTAGCACCAGTAGTTAGAACTAGTAAAGGATTATGACTGTGAAATCCTACACCACCTAGGAAAAGAAAATGTAGTTGCTGATGCGCTAAGCAGGAAGAGTTACGGAAATCTAGCAGCATTATCTGGAATAGAAAAGCCGCTACAGCAAGAGCTGATCAATGCCGGAATAAAGTAGTTATTGGTAAACTGGCTAACTTGTCCATCCAGTCAAGTCTGTTAGAAGATATACGGATCGGGCAAGGGCATGATGACACGTTAATATCTCATATAGCTGCAGTCAAAGAAGGCAAGGCCACAGATTTCTCTATATCAGGACAGGGGTTCTTGAGATATATGGGTCGGGTATGCGTGCCGAATGACCATGGAATTAAGATGAAAATTTTAGAAGAGGCACACACTACCCCATACTCAGTTCACCCAGGGTCGACCAAGATGACTCATGACCTTAAGGCACTATATTGGTGGCCGGGAATGAAGAAAGACGTAGCAGAATGTGTGTCCAAATGCTTAGTATGCCAGCAAGTGAAAGTGGAACATCAGCGACCTGCAGGCTTATTGCAACCGCTTAGTATACTGGAATGGAAGTGGGAAGACATAACCATGGACTTTGTGACAGGATTACCACAAACAAATAAGCAGCATGACTCGGCTTGGGTAGTGGTAGATAGACTAACAAAGTCAGCTCACTCCCTGCCTGTCAAGACTACGTACACAGCAGACCAGTACGCACACATCTATGTCCGAGAAATAGTACGAATGCATGGAATCCCTAAGACCATAGTATCACATAGAGGATCGGTGTTTACATCAAGATTTTGGGGAAGCTTGCAGCAAGCCATGGGTACCAAGTTAAGTCTTAGTACGGTATTTCATCCTCAGACCGACAGTCAGTCCGCGCGTACCATACAGATTTTAGAAGAAATGTTGCGCGCTTGTGTACTAGACTTTGAAGGATCATGGATTAAGTGTTTGCCACTAATAGAGTTCTCCTACACCAATAGCTACCAGTCAACAATCGGGATGGCACCCTATGAGTTACTTTATGGAAGGAGGTGTCGATTGTCGTTACATTGGGATGAGGTAGGAGAAAGACAACTTCTTGGACCTAAAGTTGTTAGAGAGGCTTAGGATGTAGTGGCACTGATTAGAAAGCGTATGCTCGCTGCTTAGAGCCGAGAGAAAAGTTATGCAGATGCCAAGCGGCGAGATGTGGAATTCAAAGTCGGTGATCAAGTCTTCTTAATCTCCTATGAAAATAGTAAAGAGGTTTGGGAAGAGAGGCAAACTTAGTCCCCGATTTATAGGTCCTTTTGAGATATTGGACAAGGTGGGAATAGTTGCATATAGACTATCCCTACTGCCTGCTCTAGCAGATAGCCACAGTGTATTTCATATCTCAATGCTACGTAGATATGTGCCAAACTCATCTCACGTCCTCAAGTACGATACGATAGCACTCCAGAAAGACTTGACTTACGAGGAACGACCGATTAGCATCCTAGATAGAGGGATGAAGGAATTACGGTCTAAGAGATTTCGATAGTCAAGGTCCTATGGAGTAATAGTTCAGAACAGGAGGCAACGTGGGAGTTGGAGGAAGACATCTTAGCACGGTATCCAAAATTGTTTGGTAAGAAAATTTTGGGGATGAAATTCTTTTAAGTAGGGGAGAATTGTAGTGTCTCGGAATTTTACTTAGCTAGATAGTAGTAGTAGTAGCTTGTAGTATGTTAGTTTCTGTGGATTTTGGTTCAAGGACTTAGTTGGAAACTCATAGCAACAATTATGGATTTTATAAGTTTAACCTATGATTTAGAAACATTAATTATAACATAAGGTTTGATTAATATAGTTGGTCCAAGAAATATTATTTATTATAACCTAAGGTTTAGATAGAATTATGAAGAGCATGACATTTGTCACATGCTTGTTTATTTAAGGATTTAAGGATTTTAGATGAATTAATTAATAAAGGATAAATCTAGAAGCTCTAGAACCTTCCAGCAGCTGTTAGGATCACATTTTTACTCAGTCAAAGCGGTTTAATCAATTCAATATGTTGAAAAGGTGCAAATACGTGTTTGATATATCAACGTATTCTGATATATCGTAGCTATAGGGGTCGATATATCGCCTACGAGAGATACGGAAAACATGTCGACTTCGCCTGAACGAAAGCACGAGGTAAAGGTCCAGGCAATATATCGCCCATGGTAGGCGATATAGCGCCTCTGGGAGTCAATTTTTGAAACTTGAGGATTTAAATTTAAAAATAGCCTTAACCACTTGGACTTGCTCTTGAATGATTTTGACCGAGTTCTTGGCATCCATTGAATGAAAATTCAAATCTTTTTCATTTTATATTAATTTATTTATTCATTTTAAAAGGGGTTAGTTTTACTCCTTGAACTCTATAAATAGGACCTAGTACTCAGCCAATTCATTCATCATTCAAGCATTTTTCAGAGCCTCCAAGCTGCTAAGATTACTATAGAGAGAAACACTTTGTTTTTGGGTTAAAAGCTTTTCCAATCTAAGCTTTTCTAAATACTTCGAAAGTAAGATAGAGTGTTATTTCGGTATCGAGGTGTAGATCAAAGTCCTAGTTCATCCAAGGTATTCTTATCCTTAAAATTCAGTTCTTCATAGTTCTTTAGTTTACTTTTGTTTTCTTTCAGATCATAACTCTTTGTTATGATTCTTGGTTAGGTGTTTAAGTTCTTTGAAACTTAAGGTTTTTGGTAAGTTTCTACTTTGATGGTTTAGTTTCTTTTCCATCTCCTTTTTTTTAGAAACTCATGGTTTTTACTGTTGGTTTTAGGAGTGTTCCAATGCCGTTCTTGTCTCCATATCCCGATTTTTGGTAAGGAAAATAGGTTAGATTATATGTGTTTATATGATATGTTATGATACGTTTTATGCTATGATATGATATGTGATATGATATATGTTTTGTAGTCGCTTGGGCATATGATTTGCTTAGATAAAAAATCCCAAGAATTTTTATCATTTTCGTGGTTTAGAGTTATGATTTACCCTACCTCGATTAGTAGACAGAGGACCTAGATGGGTTATCATATACTATAGTTTTGATCTAACCTACCTCAATTAGTAGACTGAGGACCTAGATGGTTTTATCACATATCACGTTAATGAGTTAATGGCCATTAATATTGTAGTCTTATATGATATACATTTTTATAGTCATATGTTTTATAGTATATGCTTTATGATATAGTCTTATGTTTATGATTTATGACATATATGCTTTTAGTAGATTTTCCTTGCTGGGCATTAGGCTCATTCCTTTTTTTTTAGATGGTGTAGGAAAATGGGCATGGAAGGTGGGAAGGATTCGTGGCAGCTTGGCATGTGTGTTGAGGATGAATGGATTTAATGGTCTGCTGGAAGATCGAGGATGACATTGTTTTTAAGTCTTTTGATTTATGTTTTTATGTATTTCCGCACTTAGTATTTAAACACTTGATTAAAGTTATCTTTTTATATTTTATGTACTAAACAATGGGTACTCATACCGTATTTTGTATTTAGTATAATATTTTGGGTTTTAAATAAAGAATAAAGTTATGTTATTTTTTATGTATGTATCCCAAACTAGTAGTTATGTATAGTAGTTTTTAATGGTCTGAGGTCTAGAATTAGTCGCGGCAGTACACGGGGTAAGCCTAGGGTTATTTTAGTGATTTGGTGTGTTATCGGGGTATTAGAGTATGCGCTATTATAGGGGGAAGAAAATACTAGTGTTTGGAGGACTAGCGTGATTGATTAGGGATTTTAGATGAAATTTGAGGTTTAGCGAGAAATGTGGCAAAAGAGTAAATTTCCCTTGAGGGCATTAAAGGGAAGGCTTAATAAGCAAGGGCGTTATAGTCTTTTTCCTAGGGGATAACTCAGACTTAGCCTGAGGCAAACCTCATATTCACGTTTTCTTTCTGTTGCGCTCTCTTTCTCCCTTGGAAAGTGGTTCTCAAGCTTGTGAAGGGAACTTGCTAAGTTTCAAGGTTAAAGGCTATCCTTGGTGGGAATTGGAAGCTAGGTCTTAGGGATTAGAGGTTATCAAGCTAAGGATCCAGCTGGGGAACTCGAATTCTATGAGGTAATCTCAGTTCTCAAGCTTTTTAGTTTTATTATTTTGGTGTTTGATGAAGTTTTAGAATTATGAGTTCGGTGAGGTTTTGGCTTGAATTCTTGAGGTTTATATGTCGTCTGAGATGTGTTTTTAGGAGTTTAGAGTTCAAATATAGGTTTGATTGTTATTTGGGATTGATTTTGAGGGATTTGACTCAGAGAAAAATGTGGGAAATCTGGGTTCGCGGGGTTGTGCCACAGCGATGTTCTTGGTGCGCTGCGACCCGCACAAACTCAAAGGCTTGGGGAGTTCCCTGAACCGCCAAGGCACCGCAATGCTCAGTGAGTTACGCTGTGGCCCGTGTCCAGGAAAATGAGGGGGATGGCTCTCTGACTTGAGGAGGGTCGTGACGCTTGTGAGGGGCGTCGCGACTCAAAATAGGGAAGTTAGCCAAATAGGGTTTTTGAGTACGGGAACTCAAACCCAAAGGCTCGGGAAGGATTCTACTACCTGATTTAGTGGAATTCGAGGTCGTGGAGGCTAGGAATTAATCTTGAAGCTTTTAATTGGTTTATTTCTTGATCGATATCCATTATTATGTTGTGACTAGGGCCACCGCAAGGCCGGGAAAGAAAGGATTGTGCTCGTTGTCACCTTACCCTATCATAGAGGACTCGAGGTAAGAAAATTATTTCTTGCACCCAGTGTAGGGCGTGCGCCCCAATTGTAGGGCGCGGGAGGGAGTGTGCCATAATACCGCTATGATTGAATGTCTACTGTGTTTGAATTTCTACTATCATATTTGTTGGTATCGATTGCTTGGACGGGAGATCGTTAACAACATTACATGTGTAATGTATGCCATTGTGGCTAGGCCATAACGCAGATACGGTATCCACCACAGTGGCGGGGCCATTATGAAGATGGAATTTCCATCCACTCGGCATGAGTCACATAATGTTTGGAAAATATATTGTTGGAAAGTCTATGTGAGTAGGATGTGGTTATGGTGTATGCAATATATGATAATGTTATTTGATTATGTGTATGATTGTTGGGTTTTCTTGCTGGGCCTCGGCTCATGGGTGCTTCGTGGTGCAGGTAAGGGCAAGGGAAAGCTAGATCGGCCATGAGTTGGAGAGCTATGGGGGCGACGTGTACATACTCAGCCTGCTCAGCTGACATGGTCGAGATATTTTGGGGAACAAGAGTCTTTAGTTAAAATTTTCTGCTTAGGTCGGCTAAGTCTGTATTTATTTTTGGATGAACTTGTATTTATTTGGAGCTTTTGGGATCCCTTGTAATTACTTAACCTTTTAAATTAAAAGTCCAACTTTTGACCAAAACTTTTGATACTTAAACTGTCGTTTAACCCTAATTACACTTTTAAGTACAAACAACTCGCTTAACGAGTTAAACACTATTTTTCACTAACGGTGTACTGGTTCTGACTATTCAGGGCATTACAACTTGGTATCAGAGTTGCCAAGGTTTATTAGTTCCTGAAGATTGGCCGGGCATGTACACTCGCCGCTAAAGATAAGCTAGACTCAGGGTTTGGTAACCAATGATATGATTATGTGCTTAATTGTTTAAATGAAATATATATGCCTTATTTGTATGCTTGATTAGGGAGCATGGGCTATACTGATAGGGCCTGGCCCTTGATTGCTAGGTGAATATGAGAATGTATGTTTGTTATACCATTGATGCATGTGGAATGCTAAGTAGCATTATGTTTGTGAATGTTGTTTAGTTGCTCGATTGTGAACTGTGGGGCAGTTGTGGAATTTGTTATCATTGCCTGATGAGTCGAGTCATTGATTGCAATTATACTTGGAGAGTTATGCATGCAAGTCGATCAGTTTGACTAGCTGACACTGAGATCGAGCCTAGAGATGATAACCAAGGTCAGAACCCTCCGCCAGTCCCTGAGAACTGGCAGTAGATACTTGCTGAAATGCAAGCCAGACTGCAGAGACAGGAAGAAGAAATTTTTTAGTTAAGACAGCAACAGGTTCCAGCAGGGAACAATGCGCTAGTAGTACCACCCACTACCCTAGTACAAGTTATACTGCAGTAGCTGGAAGTATTGAACAGATGGGAACCCTTATATGAGCGGTTCAGGAAGCAACACCCTCCTACTTTTGAGTGAGGGACAGACCCACTGCAAGCAGAGCAATGGATGAGAATGACCTCCTTCATCTTGGACTTTATGAGGGTGGTAGGTAATGATAGGGTGGCTGCACCACTTACATGTTTTGGGAAGATGCCTGCATCTAGTGGGAGGTTGTATCTCAAACCGAAACGTTGTTGCTTTGAGTTGAGATGAGTTCCGCGATTTGTTCAACGAGAAATATTACAACGATGCAGTTCGAGCCGCGAAGGTAGATGAGTTCACCAGATTGGTTTAGGGCAACATGACTGTGACTGAGTATGCCCTGAAGTTTGATAGGTTGGCCAAGTTCGCTTCTGACTTGGTGCCAACCGAAGCTGCTAGGAAAGACATGTTTGTTCGGGGATTAAACCCCATGGTAGCACGGGATATTAAGATCACCTCAGTGCCTGGGTTACCACATATGCCCAGGTAGTTGAGAAGACCTTTACTGTTGAGGGTGCAGAGGATAGGATTTGGCGCGAGAGCGCCGCGAGACGTGATGCCAGGAGGGTGGTACCTCTAGTTACTGGGTCTAGTAGGTGCGGAGGCCCTAGTGACCAGAAGAGGGAGACCCCTGATACTTTTACTACTCCTGATCCTGATAGGAGGGGTCGAGGTACTCAGAGTATGGGGAAACCATAGATTTTAAAAAGAGGATGGTGACCTTTGAGCCCGATGGAGAGGACCCATTTGTATTTGTGGGAACTGTGAATGGGCCTTGTATTATGATGATCTCAGCACTGAAGGCTAGAGACCTATTGCTGGGAGGTTTCATAGGATTCCTAGCGAGTGTAGCAGATACCACCAGGGATGTGTCAGTTGAGTCGACAGAGACCAGATTGGTCAGTGAGTTTTTGGATGTATTTCCAGAGGACCTACCAGGATTACCGCCGCAGCGGGAGATTGAATTTGTTATAGAGGTGGCACCAAGGGCAGAACTAGTATCTAGAGCACCATACCAGATGGCTCCAGCAGAGTTGAAGGAGTTGAAGGTATAGTTACAAGAGTTACTGGATTTGGGATTCATTAGACCCAACTTCTCACCTTGGGGTGCGCCAATGTTGTTTGTTAAGAAGAAGGATGGGACATTGAGGATGTGTATCGACTACAGGGAATTGAACAAGCTGACTATCAATAACAAGTACCCGCTGCCAATGATTGATGACATGTTTGATCAATTGCAGGGTAGGACAGTATTCTCAAAGATTGATCTTCGATCTGGTTATTCCCAGCTGAGGATCAAAGATGAGGATATTTCGAAGATGACCTTTCGCACAAGATATGGACATTACGAGTTTCTAGTCATGTCATTTGAGCTGACCAACGCCCCGCCAACTTTTATGGATCTGATGAACAGGGTGTTCAAGAACTACCTCGACAAGTTTGTGATTGTCTTCATCGATGATATCTTATTCTACTCTCAGACAGAGGCAGAATATGAGCAACATCTCTGATTGGTACTTCAGCGGTTGAGGGAGCGCAGGCTGTATGCCAAGTTCAAGAAGTGTGAGTTCTGGTTGCCTCAAGTGACCTTGCTTGGTCACATGGTTAGCAGAGATGGAATTAAAGTTGATCCGGCTAAGATTTAGGTAGTAAGAGATTGGCCAAGGCCCAGAAGTACCTCAGAGATCAAGAGCTTCCTTGGATTGGCAAGATACTACCGACACTTTCTGGAAGGGTTCTCAAGGATTGCTACACCACTAGCAGAATTGACACGCAAGAATGAGAGGTTTGTATGGTCAGAAAAATGTAAGAACGCCTTCCAGGAGTGATGGACCCAAAACGGGTATGTTTTAAATATTTATAAATCGCAAGTGCACGAATCGTTCATATAGAATAGTGATCGTGTAAGCAAGGATGTCGAACCCAAAGGAGTTGTCTAAAATCGAAAAGAAAACTATTTTAAACCAAAATTAATAAATTCTAATCTAGCTCCAAAGATTGATGAGATTTTTGTATAATGAAAATAAAATAAAAGATAATAGTAAAGAAATTAAAGACAATATATAAAAATAAATTACTAGCAGAAATCAAGATGATAAAAGAAGATTATTAAGGTATTAGAATCCAAAAAATATAAGTTCAATAATATTTATAAGTACATTGATTCCCAAGTTTTAGTGATAGTTAAAATAAATCAAACTATCATTTTCCAAATAGATTTATAATTTTAAGCACAAATTACTTCTAAAAAGATAGGATTTTTCTTCACTTTTCAAAAAGTATAATTTTAAAGTATTTAATGCGAATCAACCTAATAAAACAACAAAAAATCAAATAACATTATTTATAAAGCAAAACATAATATTTTTGTTCTAAGCATCAGATGTGTACAATTTAATGACACATCTTACACAAAGAATATTATGTGTTTGCACTAATGAAGAACAAAGTGTAAATATGTGCTAACAATCCAAAATACATGATATATAAGATGAAAGAAGATATTTGAAGAAGAAAATCCATAAACTTTATTGCACAAAATGATAAATCAACATACAAAATAAACACTATCTAGTTACATTTTGTTTCATCATCACCTTAATAATCTTAAAAAGATTATAAACTCATAACTAGAATAGAAAATACAAACAAAAAAATTACAAACATAATTTAGGAAAATTTGGAGGAAAACTCCCAAATTGTTCCTCTAAAAATACATAGAAAATTAACCAAAAAGAAGAAGAAGATGAAGAGAATAGAGAGGTTTGAAAGTGTAGAAATTGTAGTGTGACCTCTCCCAAAAATAAGCACACCCCAAATGGTCTTGAAAATTCTCTATTTATAGTCAAAATGAGAGTATTAAAATAATCAATTTAATTAATAATAATATGCCAAATAGGGGTAAATTATAGGGTGTAATGATGATGTTTTAGGGTAAAATGTGTAGAAAAGTTTGGGTAAAAAGTTGGCATTTTTGGCAAAGGGGACAAGTAGACAAAATGTATTTGTTAGGCTCAAAAAATGGGGAAAAGGCAGCTGTTGGGTGGCTAGGCAGGAGGAGATTCGGCTGGGCCACGGTGGAGCTGCAGGAGGTGGCATGGTGTACGGCTGGGGCAGAATGGGTGAAGAAACAACTGAGCCGAATGGGGTGGAAACGGGCTGGAGGTTGATTGGGAGGCCCGAATGGGCTGGGCCGAATGGCTGTGGTCAAGCAGGCGTGGGGCTTGGCAGGGAGGTGATGGGGCGCTAGGCTTTGAGTGGGCCGTGAGGTGGGCAGAGATGCTGGCACTGATTGGGCCTTGGGGAGCTTCAGGCCTGGCTTGGCTTTGGAGGAGCAAACGGCTTGGCCGAGTGGAGCTGAGAAGCTTGGGCTTGTTTGGCCCGAAATGGCTGGTGGAGGCAGCTGAAGGTGCTTTTGAAAAATGCCACATTCTCCATATTTTTTCACCTTTAATTCTTGTCTTTCCTCTTCTTTCCAAAGTACCAAAATGCAACATCATTTTCTACAAAATAAATATAAAATAAATCATAATAAAATATTTTCAACTATAAAATAAATCAATTTAATTCTTTGAAAATACTAATTATCACTTAATTTATATTTAACATTTAAGTTCAATAAATACAATATTTTTTACCTCAAACTAAACAACAATAATTCAAATAATTAACTACAACATTTTACAACAAAATAACTATAAAAATACACAAAAATCTATAAAATTAAAATAAACCTAATAAATTCAAAATTACTTAAAAACTCAATAATTAAGCAACAATTAGCACATAAAAGTGGTAAAATAACTCTATTTTGTAGAGTTATCACATCCCCAAACTTAGTATTTTGCTAGTACTCGAGCAAAAGAAAAATTAAAAACGCACACTTTTTTTTTCAGTTGGTGATGTCAAATGTTTTCGTCATAAATTACATAATGGAAGTAGTTCAAAGAAAATCACAAATAAAAGTAAAGCTTATGTAATTAATTAAAAATTTAAAATTGTTTTCAAAATAGATATTTAACACAAAAACATCAAATCATCATGTGAACATTTAGACAAGCTTATGCAAACAAAAATAAATTAAATCTCAAGAGATAATCAAGCAAATTCTAGGATTTTTCAATTTTTTTTCTCTAGAGATTTAAAGAATTTAATTTTTAAATAAACTATATCCAAATATCACAAATTCAAATAGAATAGAAAAGTGACATATTATGAAAAATATATATTTAAACAAAACTAACTTAAAAATTAAAAGTAAAGCTTAATAATTATTTATATTTTTCTAAGAACTAAGAACAATTTCAATCATAATTCTTATCATTAGAAAATGAAAATCACTAATATATTTTTTTCAAACAAAACAAAGAAAATATATTTTTTTTTTTACATTATATAACAAATGAAAATCACATAAAAACAAAAAGAAAAACAAATAAAGAAAATATATATATTTTTTAATTTTACAACAAATAAAAAAACATGCATAAACACAAAGAAAAACACATAAACACAAATAAAATACATACACATTACCCCCAAACTTAAATGAAACATTGTCCTCAATGTTTAATAAAATGGAAAAAATTAAGAACTACTCCCTTTGATGAATGCTTCCTTGATTTGACTCCTTTGTTTTCTTCTCTTCTTTTTCTTTTTGGACAAGAAGTTTCCTTCAAGTTTTTTGGAATTTGAAAAACATGAAACATAACACACAACAAAAGTGAAATATAAAATGGAGCATGAAAAGTATGGGCTGCCTCCCACAAAGCGCTTTAGTTTATAGTCTTTAGCTTGACTATTTTTTTTTTAACCTACACCCAATTGATGGTGTAAAATTTCATTAGTAGGGTGAATTATGACTTTGATGCAAATGCCATTAATAATGATTGATAACATCACACCTACAAGAAAATTAGAAATATGCAATTTTAATGGAATATCACTAAAATAAGAAAATTGCATATCTATATTAGACTCCTTTTCATTTTGAGTAAATATACAAATTTGTTCATTTTTGGGCTCTTGAGATATAATTATATTTTTTTCATTTTCCTCATGAGCCTCGAGAATTATTTCATCCAACTCTTTTGTTTCATTAGGGGGTTGGATCCATATTACAAGTTCTTCAACAACTTCATTCTCTTTTTCACTTTCAATTTGACTATTTTGATTGGGAATGGGTTGGTTGGGATAAACTTGTTTTTCCGACTCTATAACAGTTGCAAGTTGTCCTACTATTGTCTCAATTTTTGAGATTGACTGAGACTGGGCTTGTAAGATTTGGTAGGTTGATTGCATGAACTATTGTAGGGTATCCTCTAAAGATGAGCTCGTTTCTTGTTGAATGGGATATGATAGGTCAGATTGGGCATGACTTTGATTATGCATGTTGAATTCATGCCCTACTGGAGACTGGGTATGACTCCATGAAAAATTTGAATTGTAGGTGGGGGAAAATGGGATATCAAAGGATTCACCGTAATCGTGCATATCATTAGTTTCTCCATAATTTAAATTTGATTGCACATAATAATTGTACTCAAAATTCCAACTATAATTAAAATGATTCATATGGTAAAAACTAAATGACAAACAATTTTTTTTAATGACAATTAAGGTAAAAAGAACAAGAAAATAAAATTAAGAGAAATAAAAACAATGTTAAGATATTAAACAAAATTTAGGAGGCACAAGTGCCATCAAATAATAACAATATAATAAAAAGTTAGGAGGCACAAATGCCATCAACTATCACAAAATAACATTAACAATAAAAATAATAATAACACAAAAGTTAGGAGGCACAAGTGTCGTCAACTAACAAAGATATAAAAGAAATAAAATTACAACAAATTTAGGAGGCACAAGTGCCATCAACTATAGAAATTAAAAAGATAGATAGGAGGCACAAGTGCCATCAACTATAGAAATTAAAAAGATAGATAGGAGGCACAAGTGCCGTCAACTATAAAAAATAACAAGATAGATAGGAGGCACAAGTGCCGTCAATTAAAAAAAATGCAATAAATATAAATAATTTTTTTTTTTAAGGGTGGTAGAACCATCCCAAATTTTCTTTTTATCTTTTTTTTTTTTAGTTTTTATATAAATATATACTTTTTTGTATTTTTGTATATATAATTTTTTTTAAGTGCAAAAATTAAAATAACTAGTAGAAGAATTCACTAACCTTGAGATAAATTTCGTTTCCTTTCTTGCAACTCCTCGACAACGGCGCCAAAAACTTGATGGACCCAAAACGAGTATGTTTTAAATATTTATAAATCGCAAGCGCAAGAATCGTTCATATAGAATAGTGATCGTGTAAGCAAGGATGTCGAACCCAAATGAGTTGTCTAAAATCGAAAAGAAAACTATTTTAAACCAAAATTAATAAATTCTAACATAGCTCCAAAGATTGATGAGATTTTTGTATAATGAAAATAAAATAAAAGATAATAGTAAAGAAATTAAAGACAATATATAAAAATAAATTACTAGTAGAAATCAAGATGGTAAAAGAAGATTATTAAGGTATTAGAATCCACAAAATATAAGTTCAATAATATTTATAAGTACATTGATTCTCAAGTTTTAGTGACAGTTAAAATAAATCAAACTATCATTTTCCAAATAGATTTATAATTTTAAGCACAAATTACTTCTAAAAAGATAGGATTTTTCTTCACTTTTCAAAAAGTATAATTTCAAAGTATTTAATGTGAATCAACCTAATGAAACAACAAAAAATCAAATAACATTATTTATAAGGCAAAACATAATATTTTTGTTCTAAGCATTGGATGTATACAATTTAATGACACATCTTACACAAAGAATATTAGGTGTTTGCACTAATGAAGAACAAAGTGTAAATATGTGATAACAATCCAAAATACATGATATTTAAGATGAAAGAAGATATTTGAAGAAGAAAATCCATAAACTTTATTGCACAAAATGGGAAATCAACATACAAAATAAACACTATCTAGTTACATATTGTTTCATCATCACCTTAATAATCTTAAAAAGATTAGAAACTCATAACTATAATAGAAAATACAAACAAAAAAATTACAAACATAATTTAGGAAAATTTGGAGGAAAACCCCCAAATTGTTCATCTAAACATACATAGAAAATTAACCAAAAAGAAGAAGAAGATGAAGAGAATAGAGATGTTTGAAAGTGTAGAAATTGTAGTGTGACCTCTCCCAAAAATAAGCACACCCCAAATGGTCTTGAAAATTCTCTATTTATAGCCAAAATGATAGTATTAAAATAATCAATTTAAATTAATTAAATTGATTGAATTAATTTAATTAATAGTAATATGGCAAATATGGGTAAATTATAGGGTGTAATGATGATGTTTTGGGGTAAAATGTGTAGAAAAGTTTAAGTAAAAAGTTGGCATTTTTGGCAAAGGGGACAAGTAGACAAAATGTATTTGTTGGGCTCAAAAAATGGGGAAAATGCAGTTGTTGGGTGGCTGGGCAGGAGGAGCTTCGGCTGGGCCACAGTGGAGCTGCAGAAGGAGGCATGGTGTACGGCTGGGCAGAATGGGTGAAGGAACAGCTGGGCCGAATGGGGTGGAAACAAGCTGGAGGTTGATTGGGAGGCCCGAATGGGCTGGGCTGAATGGCTGTGGTCTGGCAGGCGTGGGGCTTGGCAGGGAGGTGATGGGCCGCTGGGCTTTGAGTGGGCCATGAGGTAGGGAGAGACGCTAGCACAGATTGGGCCTTGGGGAGCTTCGGGCCTGGCTTGGCTTTGGAGGAGCAAATGGTTGGGCCGAGTGGAGCTGAGATGCTTGGGCTTGTTTGGCCTGAAATAGCTGGTGGAGGCAGCCGAAGGTGCTTTTGAAAAATGTCACATTCTCCATATTTTTTCACCTTTAATTCTTGTCTTTCCTCTTCTTTCCAAAGTACCAAAATGCAACATTATTTTCTACAAAAAAAATATAAAATAAATCATAAAAAAAAAATTCAACTATAAAATAAATTAATTTAATTCTTTGAAAATATTAATTATAACTTAATTTATATTTAACATTTAAGTTTAATAATACAACATTTTTTTACCTCAAACTAAACAACAATAATTCAAATAATTAACTACAACATTTTACAACAAAATAACTATAAAAATACACAAAAATCTATAAACCTAATAAATTCAAAATTACTTAAAAACTTAATAAATTACTTAAAAACTCAAGAATTAAGCAACAATTAGCACATAAAAGTGGTAAAATAACTATATTTTGTAGAGTTATCAAGGAGTTGAAGCGATGATTGATTATAGCTCCAGTACTGAGTCTTCCATTAGATCAGGAGAAGTTTATGGTTTATTGTGTTGCGTCAAGGCAGGGGTTGGGTTGTGTCCTTATGTAGGTAGGGAAGGTGATTGCTTATGCATCACGGAAGTTGAAAGAATATGAATAACGATATCCTACGCATGATTTGGAGTTAGCAGCGGTGGTCTTTGCATTGAAGATATGGTGGCACTACCTTTATGGGGAGAAGAGTGAGATCTACACTGACCACGAGAGATTAAAGTATTTCTTTACCCAAAAGGATTTAAACATGAGACAGAGGCGTTGGCTGGAGTTGGTGAAAAATTATGATTGTGAGATTCTTTACCACCCAGGGAAAGCCAACGTGGTGGTAGATGCCTTAAGCCAGAGGGGTCTGGGACAATTATTCAGTCTGAAGCAGATATCGAAGGAGTTGGCAGAAGATATGACTAGAGTAAGGTTTAAGTTGGTCGCGGGTCGGTTAGCCAATGTCACCTTACAATCCACCCTTTTGGAGAGGACAAATGATGGTCAGTTGATGAGGCATAGAGGGGACGTCCTAACTTGAGTGGCTAAGGACTATGCAGTTTCAGAGATGGGTATGCTAATGTACAAGGAGCAGATTTGTGTTCCGATGGACTCTGCTATCAGACGAGAGATTCTAGATGAATCTCATACGACATCGTATTCACTTCATCCAAGCACCTTGAAGATGTACCAATATCTGAAAACCTTGTATTGGTGGCATGGGACGAAGAAAGATGTGACTTAGTATGTGGCTAAGTGTCTGACATGTCAACAAGTCAAGGCTGAATATCAGAGATCGACAGGGTTATTACAACCTTTGGGTATCCCTGAATGGAAATGGGAGGACGTGACTATGGACTTCGTAGTTGGGTTACCCAGGACAGTGGGTCAGCATGATTCAGTGTGGGTGATTGTGGATTGGTATACCAAATCAACCCACTTCTTCCCAGTAAGGACGAATTATACAGCAGATCAGTATCCTGATCTTTATGTGAAAGAAATAGTACGTCTCCATGGGGCTCCTAGGTCTATCCTGTCAGATTGGGACCCCATCTTTACTCCCAAGTTTTGGGGAAGTTTGCAGAGGGCTATGGGAACCCAGTTAAAATTTAGTATAGCTTACCATCCTCAGACAGATGGTCAGTCGGAGAGGACGATTCAAATACTGGAAGACATGCTTCGTGCATGCGTTCAAGACTTTGAAGGGTCCTAGAGTAAGTATTTGCCTCTAATAGAATTTTCCTACAATAACAGCTACCAGTCGATCATTGGAGCGACTCCTTACGAGATGTTGTACAGTAGGAGGTGTAGGTTGCCCATTCACTGGGATGATATGGGTGAAAGGAAATACTTGGGTCCTAAAGCAGTTCAGAGAACCAATGAGGGTATAGAAAGGATTAGAGCTCGGATGCTCTCGTCGCAAAGTAGACAAAAAAGTTATTAAGATCCGAGGCACAGAGACGTGGAACTCCAAGTGGGAGACTATGTCTTCCTTAGAGTTTCGTTGCTGAGAGAGGTGAAAAGGTTTGGGAAGAAGGACAAACTGAGCCCTAGATTTTTAGGACCATTTTAGATCCTGGAGAGGTTTGGTTACCACCGCCATTGTTGGGAGGTCACAATGTGTTTCATATATCGATGCTCCGAAGGTATGTATCAGATGCAATTCATGTATTGAGTTATGAGGCTCTGAAGCTACAGACAGACTTGTCCTATGAGGAGCATCCAATGTAGATTTTAGATGGAAAGGATAAAGTCTTGAGGAACAAGACTATACCCTTGGTAAAAGTGTTATGGGGGAATAGCAAGGTCAAGGAGGCGACCTGGGAACTAGAGTCAGACATGCGGGATCAGTATCATGAGTTGTTCAGGTAAATTTTGAGGACGAAATTTTCAGTAGGAGGGGATAGTTGTAACGTCCCAAATTTGCTAATAAGGCTTAGTGCCTTGATTAGCGTGTCGGAGGGCATAAATGGATTAATATGTGAATTTAATTGGATATATGTGTGATTATGTGAAATATATGAGTTGTATAATGATATGACTATTTATGCATGTTTAAGTGTATTAAATGTGCTTATAGGCCCATTTCTGTAAAAAATGCATTTTTGTAATTTCGACCCGTTGAGGGTATAAATGCAAATTATATTTGCTTTGTGAGTAAGACAACATTATTATGTGGGTATATTTGAGATGTGTGGTACGAGCCGATCCTAGTGAGCAATTTGGAGGAAAAGTCACATTGGGGGTTAATACCTAGCTCGGGGTAAGCCTTGGGGTATTTTAGTAATTTGGTGTGTTACCAGGGGTATTAGAGTATGAACTATTATTGGGGGAAGAAAATACTAGTGTTTGGCGGACTAGTGAGATTGATTAGGGATTTTAGATGGAATTTGAGCTTTAGTGGGAAATGTGGTAAAATACTAAATTGCCCTTGATACATTAAAGGGAAGGCTTCATAGGCAAGGGCGTTATAGTCTTTTTCCTAGGGGATAACTCAGACTTAGCTTGAGGGAAACCTCTCATTCATGTTTTCTTAATGCTGCTCTCTCTCTCTCTCTCTCCCTTGCAAAGTGGTTCTCTCAAGCTTGTGAAGGGAACTTGCTGAGTTTCAAGGTTAAAGGCTATCCTTGGTGGGAATTGGAAGCTAGGTCTTGGGGATTAGAGGCTGTCAAGCTAAGGATTCAGTTGGGGGAACTCGAATTCTAGAAGATAATCTCAGTTCTCAAGCATTTTAGTTTTTTTGTTTTGGTGTTTGATGAAGTTTTATAATTATGAGTTTGGTGAGGTTTTGGCTTGAATTCTTAAGGTTTATATGCCGTCCGAGATGTGTTATTAGGAGTTTGAAGTCCAATTATAGGTTTGATTGTTATTTGGGATTGATTTTGAGGGATTTGGCTCGGAGAAAAATGTGGGGAATTTGGGTTCGCGGGGTTGCCCTGCGGCACTGTTCTTGGTACGCTGCGACCCGCAAGAACTCAGAGGCTTGGGGAGTTCCCTGAACTACCAAGGCGTCGCGGCGCTCGGTGAGCTGCGCCACGGCCCGTGTCCAGGAAAATGTGGGGGAGGGCTCTCTGACTTGAGAAGGGTCGTGGCGCTTGTGAGGGGCGCCACGACTCAAAATAGGGAAGTTAGCCAAATAGGGTTTTTGAGTACGAGAACTCAAACCAAAGGCTCAGGAAGGATTCTACTACTCAGTTTAGTAGAATTCGAGGTCTCGGAGGCTAGGAATTAATTTTGAAGCTTTTAATTAGTTTAGTTCTTGATGGATATCCATTATTATGTTGTGAGTAGCGGTACCGCAAGGCCCAAGAAGGAAAGGATCGTGCTCGTTGTCACCTTACCCTATCGCAGAGGACTCGAGGTAAGAAAATTGTTTCTTGCACTCGATGTAGGGCATGCGCCCCAATTGTAGGGCACGGGAGGGAGTGTACCATGATACCACTATGATTGAATGTCTACTGTGTTTGAATTTATGTTTCCATATTTGTTGGTATCGATTGTCTGGTCGGGAGACCGTTAATAGCATTACATGTGTAATGTTTTTCGTAGTGGCGAGGCCATAACGCAGATACGGTATCCGCCATCGTGGCGGGGACATTTATGAAGATGGAATGTCCATCCACTCGGCATGAGTCTCATAATGTTTGAAAAACATATTGTTGGAAAGTCTATGTGAGTAGGATGTGGTTATGGTGTATGCAATATATGATAATGTTATTTGATTATGTGTATAATTGTTGGGTGTTCTTGCTCAGCCTCGGCTCACGGGTGCTTCAAGGTGCAAGTAAGGGCAAGGGAAAGCTGGACCAGCCATGAGTTGGAGAGCTATAGGGGCAGCGTGTACATACTCAGCCTGCTCGGCCGCCATGGTCGAGATATTTTGGGGAATAGGAGTCTTTAGTTAAAAATTTGCCGCTTAGGTAAGCTAAGTCTGTATTTATTTTTGGATGAACTTGTATTTATTTGGAACTTTTGGGATCCCTTGTAATTACTTAACTTTTTAAATGAAAAGTCCTTCTTTTGACCAAAACATTAGATACTTAAATCGTCGATTAACCCTAATTATACTTTAAAGTTCAAACGACTCGCTTAATGAGTTAAGCATTATTTTTAACACATGGTGTAACAGTTCTGACTATTCAGGGCGTTACAATCAAGGTCTATCGTGACCTATCGAGGCACACTTAAATTCTCCAACTTTCTATCCTATCGAATTCCATTGAGGCATGTTGAGGTGACATCCATTGAACCTTGTCAAGGTTAATAGAGCCCCATCGAGGTCTATCAAGGTACTATAAATCCTACATTTTCAAATCCTACTGATTTTTATCGAGTCATGTCGAGAGTTGTCGAGGTGACAGTCATTGAGGCCTATCGAGGCCCATCGATTTCTATCGAGGTGGATGAAAAAAAATGAAAAAAAAAACCCAGAATTGCATATTCTCAGCCCCGATCTAACCTATGAACAAAAATTAACAAAACAAAAAAAAAACAGGTGCAGACAAAAATTGCAGTATAAAACCAGAAATAGATCGAGCCCTAACCTTCGCCTTCTTCTGGATGGCTTCTTCTATGTAAGGGTCATCCCCTCTGACATCTTCGCCTTCTCCATGTAACGACCCAGTAAAAACGACCAACATAATTGCAAAAAACATACATCTTCTGCGGAAAACATCTTACTTTCGTCTAATTAAAAGACCCAAAAATCCGTATAAAAAAAACTTTTAAATACTTACTTGGTTTAGAAGCATGCACATGCTTAATATAAGATTACAGTATTTGAAACTTTAAAACAACCTAAACATAAACGCCGTAAAGATTTTACACAACTTAAAACTTGACAAAAGCGTAGTGACTTCCACAAACAGGCCACATGTACATTCTGCATGACAGACTCCAATGCTCATTGATCTATCTAGCATTTTTTGCTTACCTACAACATGAAACAACTAGGTAAGCGAAATGCTTAGTAAGAACAACTTAACATACATAGCATAAAGAAGATAAATAGGAAGTCCTAACAGTGATCATACAGATATTCAACCATAAATAGGATTTCGGAAGACCGAACCCTAGCATACAATTCAAGAACATGTGAACGTCCTGACAAACCTATGGTCATGCCCAATAACCTTATTCCGTAACTAAGTAAACCTGCACGCAGAAAATCCCAGAGCAGGTGTATATATACATATGATCTTAAGTCATAACCTACTTGTCATACTTAACATACATATCATACTTATCATGCATATCATACATATCGTACTTATCGTCTTATCATACTTAACTTACATATCACACATATCGTACTTATTATCTTATCATACTTAACTTACTTATCATACATATCGTACTTATCATCTTATCATACTTAACATGCATATCATACATGTCGTACTTATCATCTTATCCTACTTAACTTACATATCATACATATTGTACTTATCATCTTATCATACTTACCTTACATATCATACATATCATACTTATCATCTTATCATACTTAACTTACTCAGCACAAACACAGGTGTATACTTAATAGACACCGGTTACTAAGAATCCTAGGAGAATTCAACATACTCTCATAATCTTAATGGCTTGATTCTATAATCATCTTACATGTGTCACAGAGTTTAACCGAACTCTTATGTCGTGGGTGTTAAGTCGGACGTCCTACTTACATGTCATAGAGCTTAACTGAAATCTTATGTCGCGGGTGTTAAACTGGACATCTTACTTATAACGGTGGCCAACCGAGCTTACTTACAAAGTCACCGGAGGCGTCCGATGCTTGCTTACTTACTTATCAAGAGCTACCCAATTCTTACTTACTTGATACCGGTAGTTAGCTGGATGTCATAATCATAACTGCTTACCTTACTTATGAGTATGTGAAATCGCCATAAATGAGCCTCAAAATGTAGGCTTGTAAAGTGTAAGCTCGAAAATGTCAAGTAAGGGCTCAACACTTGTATAAATTAACATGTTTCCTGATTTGTTCCTATTGGCGATTGAGCACCAGCTAAGAAGGTTCGAGCTTAAGCATCAAGCTCAAAAAGATGGATCTTCTCCGAAGTATATGAGAGAAATTCGAACCTTCATTGTAAGCTCGAAAAGGTTGATCTCCGAGGGTTAAGCTCGATGAAATTGCTGGCTAAGTACGAGGCTAACCAGAATGACGAGCTCGCGATGTTGATCGATCTTGAAAGTGTGAAAATTGTATGTTCAAGGTCGATAACCCAGTTTGAATGCGTTGGCGGTTAAGAAATCCCTATTTCTTGGAGATTTTTTGTTATCTGATAATAAATCCCGATTATCATGGGATGTTACTGTTGGGGTTTTATGCCCTAATTAAAACTCAAATTCTTTGTAATCTCATTTTATTATCAATAAAAGAATATAAATAATTTTTTGACTTGGTCAATCACTTTGCTCAAATGTTTTATTTTCATGATTATTTGTTTAATATAAACTTCTATTAAATCCCGAGCATATATCTAATCGTATTTATAGTGACGTAATCATAGTGGAATATAAATATGATTATATGTTCAAAAATAAGTTAGTCCTAAGATTAGTCAGTGCACATGATTTACACTGACTTGCTAATCTACGATATGATCTACTTACACATCACAGTGTTATGTTCTTTCCAGAACATTAGCAAAGTAGATAAGATCGGATGTATTTGTTACATCGAACATGACCAATATTGACAGTTGATAAGATAAGTAAACATACCGTTATTATCTATTCCAGTCATATCATATAGTTGACCATAGGTCAATTCAATCTCAATTCTGAGTGGTTAGTGTTCAAACTGATTGTATTATTTGAGTTCTTTGACTTGTTCGTTACCAGCTTACCCTACGAACTAGCCCATACTTACATCTTGGGAACTCGGTAGTATAATTGAGTGGGAGTGTTAATCATAGATATGAACATCTATAGCTTCTGATGAAGAAGTGAAACGATGATTTCCTTTTAGTTTGGTTCAATGTGTTAAATGATAGATATCTCATTTCAGTAATTAAATTAGTTTACTAAAATATCATTTACAAGTAACTAAGTGTTTTAAGGATAAAATAGAATGAGGGGTAAAACGATATTTTAGTCCTATCTCATCATAAACCATCTATAGAGGATTGAGTGACAATTGTGGTTGTAATAATGAATAATTAATAGCATATCTATATTTTTTATAGAGCGTTCTATGAATTCAAGAGTGCAATTCTGAGTCTATAGTGGAGTCACGAGGAATTAATAAGTTAGTAAATTTATTTGTTAGATTTATGATAACTTATTGGAGCTTGATTTCATAGGCCCATGATCCCCATTGTACCTTGGATAAAATCATCTAGATAGTCTCAATTAATTGATTTAATTATCAATTAGAATTATCAAAGTTGACTAGGTCAATTTTGGATAGTTTCACAGAGTTATGTATTTTTTAGAATAAAAGATAAATTAGGGCAGATTTATTAATTAAGATAAATTGGTATCTAAATTAATAAATAAGTTTAAATCAAGGTTCAAATTATAAATAATTAATTTGATAAAGGATTTAAATAATTAAATCAATAGAAAATAATACATGCCTTGATTTTAAGTCAAATGGGCTTATAATCAAATGGGAAATTTCACGGGCCTAAAGCCCATGATAATTTCGACTTAGGGCTTCAAATTGGCTATTATTTTATTGATTTTTTAATTAAATTAAATGGCCTAATTGAGTCTATAGAAGGAGTGCTTAGATAGAAGTCAAGACAGACGATAAATTAGTTTAATCACTGGTTTTCTGATAATTTTAGATTCTCTCTAAACACAAGTCTTTTTCTAAGCCTCTTTGTTATTTTCTCTTCTTCTCTCTGTATCAATCTCATGTGTTGAGAATTGCCCACACTAGTCTAGGTGATTCTAAGGATACATTGGAAGACTGTGAAGAAATTATAAGAACGGTTCAGTTTCTTGATAATACTCTGCGACAGAAAGGATACAAGAGTTAGAGAAACTGAAGGAATGACACTTTCATTCCGCTGCATATATTGTAAGTATTCTTATCTTTGTTTCTCTATGAATTCAATTTTAGAAACATGTTATAGGTTATCTCATATTAATTTGTTTAATATTAGATCTACATGAAAATAAATAAAGACCATGTATAAGTTTCCTAACAATTACAGGATTAATATATTTAATTACATGTATTTCAAATTTGAATTGTAACTTCCCGAAATAAAAGGGAAGATATTTTGTTAACCAGTCTATAAATAGACTGGAGAATTTCATTTGTAGAGAGGCATAATTTGGTACTGAGAATACTTTGCTAAATTGCTTTGTAAAAGCTTTAAGAGAATACCATCACTCAATAATAGCGACTCGTGGACTAGGCAGATTTTAATTGTTGAACCACATAAAATCCTGATTGTTCTTATCTATTTTCTTAATTTTGTGTTTAGTGCTCTTCAGAATTAAGTTGACGAAAAACAGCGTCAACGGATATAAAACCTCATTATATTTTAAGCCACTTAAATGTTAACTCTTAATTCATAGAAATTTATCTTCTATTAAAACATGATTTGACTAGAGAATTATGACTTAATGTTTAAAAACCAAATGTGCCCAAAACATAACTTGATTTGACAACCTTTTTAGAAAAATAAAAACTCACAATCTATGAGGTATTTCTTAGTAAACTCTTGCAGGACTCTTTATTAATATAAATAGAGTGTGAATAAATAAAACCAACTAAAAATGTTCAATTTAAACATGCCAAGACGTTGTTCAAACATGCACTTTTCAAGCTGTCAGTTTTTCACTCTAGCTTGTACATCAATCACAAAAATCTTATAACTAGACCTAGACCTAGACATAACATTTTTTAGTGTTTAAACATGCTAAAATCAATTAATATTCCTAAATAATGAAATGGTGAAAGTCTCATTTGAAAATTTGATCAATAACCTAGTGTTTGGCCCATTGGAAGCCACTGTAACAACATCATCTTGGCAGTAAATAGTTTTGAGCATCTAAGTTAGAAAATTCATAACTCCCAAAATATAGTGAAATTTTAAAAAAGTTTCATAGGTTTAATATTAAATATACCAAGAATTTCCAGTTAAAATTTCAGACACAAATTATTAGTTTAACCCATTCAAATTATTGCTCAAAGTCTCAGTATAAAAACTGTCAGTCAACATTTCAGATTGCACATGTAATCCCAAAATGCTCATAACTTGAGTTATACAAAACGTTTTTCAGTGGTTAAAGATCCTAAAATCATGTACTCTTCCTAAATAATGCATTAGTGAAGACCCAATTTATAAAATAGGTCGTTTAGGCATTTTAAAACTCGTTGGAAGCTATTGTAATATTTTTGGCAGCAAGCTATTTTCAACAAAGCCTATGGAAATTTTGGATTTCCACCACCAAACAGCCACAACTTACATGCATGCAAACCAAATAGCCATAAAAACAATAATACACATCAACTCACTTGTTTTAACACCAAACATAACCCAAAAACTCAGATTGTAGGATCACTCAAAAGATTTAAGGTAAAGAATCATATTTTACCTTGTATTCAAGCTTTGAGTTTAGCTTCTAGGGTTTGGCTCTAAGCTTCCCAAATGCTTTCCAACTTCTAACATCTCCCCAATACCTCTTCAATATCAGATTTTATTCAATAAAAAGAAGGAAAAGAGAAGAAACACTAAAATTTCAAAACCTTACAAATACTTACCTTGTTAATGTTCAAAGCTGTCATAGAAGCTCTTGGATCTTGCATGCAACACTCCTAAGTTCTATATCAAAGATCAAATAGTGTTTTTAAGAGTGGAAACTCATAAACAAATAGGGAAAAAGAGAGCCCTAAGTTCGGCATAAGGGAGATAAAAAGAAAATTTCATGAACCTTACCTCTTTTGTGACTTGTTTCTTCAAAATAAGCTTAGGAGCTTCAATGGAGTCTTTTTCTTTCCTTAGAGAGAGAGAGGGAGCACGAAATTTTGAGAGGAAATGGAGAGAAAAATGGTCTGACTTTTGTAATTGGAATGAGAGAGAGAGAGAGAGAGAAGAAGAAGAAGAAGAAGAAGATGATGATGAGAAATGAGTAGAAGAGAGAATTTTGAGTTCTCAAGTTTAACTTGGGAGTTAAAAAAATGTGTGTAATGATTACACAATTAAATAAATAAATAAATTAATACAATAGACTCTTCAATTCCCTTGTGGCCGCCCCCTATAGAAAGACCAAAATGCCCTCCCACTTTTTTTTCTCTCCAAGTCAAGCTTTTAAATAAAGTTACTTATTTACCAAGGCTAGAATGACACTTTTGTAAAAATGTAATTTCCTATAGTTTTCAACTAAAGGAACTTTGGATTTTTAATTTAATTGAATGCCATACCAAAAATATTTGATGACATTAGTCTTACTAAATACATATTACATAATTTTTCTTATGTAATTTTCTTTGGTCTTAATTCCATCTTAAGTAGGATTAAGTATTTTCCCATAGCTTGCTCATATTGAATTTTTCCGGAAAATTCATTAAAATTATTTGTTTTCCCTTATTCATAATTATTTTATGCTCAACTTAATTTTCCTTTCGCCATAATTATTGGAGAATATTTTAGATATGAGATTTTCACTTGATTAGAGATTTCGACTTGGTGTGCCACCACAATCTTATTTTGATTGCATAACCAAACTTAACATATAATAACTAATATTTCAACACATAACTTACATACAAGACATGCCATATTTCTTATAAGTACCAAAATACTTGGAAATAAAATTTCCCGTAAATCCAAATTCTACCCGATGCCCTAAACGCGGGGCGTTACACTTTGGTCGTCCCCTCTGATGCACCAACGTGAACAACAAGATTTGAGCAATTCCCGCAAGGGTTTAGAGAGAAACTGACAGATTATAAGGTAGATTTGAGAGTTTTTTTTGGGCTTTGGTTTTAGAACTGAGAGAGTGAGGGAGAGAATAGAGAGAGACCGAGAGAATAAAGAGAGATAGTGGTAAACAAATGACAATAATATTTTGGGAACAAATGGACATAATAGGACCAAATTGACATGTGATATATTGAGTAGGATATTTTTTAGTTAGTACCATATAATGCATAATTACCCAAATTTTCCTTTAAATAATCAATTTATTTTTTACGAAAATTTACCCAACCTTTACTAAAATATAGCACTTAAATAACCAAAAAAACTTATTTGTGGAGTTTACTAAAATGTTGCACTTAAATATCCTAACATTTTGATTTGATGCAATATTCCAAAATTTTGATAAAACGTTGCAAAATGGTAAATACCCAAACAAATAAAATTTAATATAAAAGGGTAAATACTGATTGGACCATGATAAATGATAATTTGGACTTGTGTTTTGCAAAATGGAACATTTTAATACCCTGGATTTGGTCAAACTTTTTTTGATTATGACTAAAATGCCCCAGATTGTATTATGTAATTCATTAAAAGAACGAAGAAAAACAAATAAAAAAATATATTTAAATAATAAAATAATTAAACAATATTAAAGTATAAAAATAAAATCAAAATTAAAACTTAAATATATACGTAATAAAATAAAACACAAAATAAAATCTTATTAAACTAAAACTTTTTTTTTTCATGTTCTTCATCACTTGTCAAACCCAGATTTCATTAACACAAATTATTCACATTTTCCCCTAAACTTTTTGTTCTTCTCTAATAAACCCAACAAAAGCAAACTCATCACAACCAAAATCAACTCAAATTTATCAAAAAAAAATTATTCAAAATAACATCACAATTCAGCACAAACAAATCTGACCAGATTTTCAACAAAATACACATTAAATTCATATTGAACAAATTCAAAACTCAGAAAAAATGAAAAATCAAATATGCTTAACATTTACTACAATGAAGAACACTCTTTCTCTCATCTCTCTCTTTGCTCCATATATTTTCTTTCTCTGTATATCTCTTCTCTCTCTGAACTAAAAACCACAATTGTTGTCCAAACTCACGGCAGCGACCCACTCACAGCAACCCAGCGATCATGCCTTAGCTCACGACAACCCAGCGACCCAACTTGATTCACGGCAACCCAACGACCCGACCCAAACTCACGACAACCCAGCCTGTTCGAAGCCTAGTCCCACGGTGAGCACCTTCACCTTCAACCCACTCACAACAACCTAGCGAACCAGCCTGAGTCACGGAAACCCAGCGATCAACCCCAAAGTCATGGAGACCCAACCTGTTCGAAGCCTAGTCCCACAGGGAGCACATCCACCTTCTCTCTGCTCTGTCGTGGGTGTGTCGTTTCGATGCTCTTCTCCGTCGCCTCCCACCACTGAGATTTCACTATCTCCGTGAGAGAAGAGCAAGTCCCCAAATCTTTCCTTCTCTTTGCTTCGTCACGTATATGAACCCATGACCTTGCCTCCTCCAACAATGAAGCCCCACGAACTAACCTCCTTCAAGAATAAAGCTTCCTCGTCTAGGGCCGGTTGGGTATAGAGATCGAAGCTTGGGAAGAAAACGTCTAGGGTCGGCTGGGTATGGAGACCGAAGCTTGGGAAGGAAAGAGAGAGGGAGGAGAGAGAATGAGAAAGTAACATTATAGTTCTTTAATATTTTAAAATTTTCATTATTCATTTTTTTTATAATTTTATATTATTTTTTTATTTATTAAATTAACTCATTTATAAAACTAGGGGCATTTTAATCCAATTCAAAAAAAAGTTTGACCAAAATCAGGTTCAGAATATTAATTTGTTCCATTTTGTGAAACACAAGACCCAAATTGTCATTTAACAAAATAGAAGTTCCAATCGGTAACTTTAGCAAAACACAGGGTCTAAAATAGTATTTACCTTTTTAATTATTTAATTAATTCAATAATTAATAAAAGTAAAGGTATTTTGGTCATATTGTAAAATTATTTGACCAAAATCAAGCTCATGGTACCCTTTTATTCTATTTTGCAAAACGTAGGATTCAAATTGCCATTTAACAAAACACAAGGCCTGATCGGTAACTTTTGCAAAACAGAGGGTCTAAAATAGTATTTACTCAATATAAAATGATTTTAAATATAAAAAATAATTAAAATCAACCGATAATTAAAAATAATTAGAATATGTTAATATATTAAAAAAAATATTTATCACCTATTCTTATAAATATAATATATTATATTATGAAAGTTGATGTAGAAATAAATGAGTTTATATAGGATAAAAAGTATATTAATATATATATATCATTTATTTTTATTTTTATTTTTTTAAATAATTTCTTAAAGTTGTTTTTTAAGTGTTTTTTTCTTTTCATATAGTTTGTTTTATTTTTTTCATTTCATGTTTTTCTTATTAAAAGTTTTTTAGCTATTATTTTTATTTTTTAATTAAAACTATTTTTTAACTTTAGAATTAATTTAGGTTATTTTTATATAATTATAATTATTTTTATTATTTAAAATTAATTTATATTAAAATTTTAATTTGTGCAACGGTTTAGCAAATTTTATGTAATTTTGCCGCAAATAAAAGAATTTGGATATTTAAGTACATTGTTTTAGTAAATTTTAAATATTTTTGCCGCAAATAAATAAATTTGTGTATTTAAGTACAATGCTTTAGCAAACCTTGGATATTGTTTTATCAAAAAGTACAGTTCGAGTATTTAAATGTAACATAATATAAATATTAAGTATTTTTGCTATAAATATCTCGGTATAAAACTTAATGAGTAAAAAAATTAATTATTTTTTAAAGGACATTGTAATGGAATATCACTTTTAATACTATACTTTTGAACCAAACATACAAAAAAGAATGAAAAAGGAATCCATGTTTTTTATGCACGTGAAGTTTATCATCTTTGGTCTTATTTCTATCACCGAAGGGAAATTTCCCTACAAAAAAAAATAATAATAAATTAAACACAACTGTTGATGGTGTAGATTAAAATCTAACTATTAATCATGTCAAACATTAGCTTAATCATCCTTACAATCTTGCCAAAACCATGTGTTTTTTTTTATTTAGCTATGTGTCACTTCTGTTATTAGTTTTAAAATCATTATTTTGTAAATAAATTCACTTATTTATTCAAAGAGTAATGCTAAACATATTCATTCTTCTTGATTAATATACTCGTACATAAAAATATTATAATCGTACTACAATTAATTTAAGTAGTTTAAAGTGCATGTTAGATTATTATGTGCATTTTAAAAATGTAATATGAGTTGCCTAATATTATTTTAGTTGAAATCACATTTTTGTAATGGTTAGTTATTGTATTTTGTAGTTGTTAATTTTCACAATTAGTTCACCATTTTAATTTTGTAAATAATTTCACTAACAGTATATATTATTTTTTTTAATTTTTAAGTACATACATATTTATATGTAGAAGCAATATGCAATGTATGTTTATTTAATTTTAAAATTAAAAACATTGTCTATAATTTTAATAAAAAATGATTCACGGTTTATTTTTTTTTAATATATATATATAATAGAATGAATTATAATTATATATTATATATAAATATTTATATCAATAATTCCCACGTATATAATATCTAAACACGACGTTGACATATATATCAAATACAATAATATTTAAAATGAAATTAAGAATAGAAAAAATCAATGTAAATAGTAGTATATCTACATCAACTATTTTTAATTTCTAATACATCTCGCAATATCCTTTGGTAAATTTGATAAAGAAAAATAGTTTTAATCACTTGACAAAAAACAAACTATTACAATAAAAAAACTGATATATATACTTTTATTATTTAAAAAAAAATGATTTAATTATTTAAAATATTTTACAAATATCATATTTTAATTAATTAATTTTTATTTTAAGTTTATGATTGTTCTCATTTTTTGAATTTGACAGTAAGAACAAAAAATTATATATTATATATTTATATAGTATTAAGTTTACTTAATTTTTGTAAGTTATAAAATATATAATTTATTATTTTTAAATAATTGTCATGGTAAAATATCTAAAAAAATATATCATTTTAATTTGTTTAATTAATTATTTATTTAAATTTATAATCTAATATTAAATATAAAAATATTTCCATTAAAATTAACGAAAATAAATAAATAATCTTTAAAACTAAAAATTTCCTTTATCTGCTTACTTTTTATATAGAAGATAGATTTCTCCTCAAAAAAAATTCTAAGAGCCCATTATTTAGGAAGGAAAAAAAATACAATTTCTCACAAATTTATGGGAAAAAAAACTTAAAGCCGCCTGTACAATACAAAATTATCGCTGCTAAGCTAAGAAGATGAACGAAGTGCCAGATATGACAAATTTACAGCCAGGAACCCCATCCAGGAAACATTTGACACAAACGGTCAGAATCAATAGCATCTTGTATTAATTGTTGAACCTGAAAATGAAAATTCCAATATGCCAAATGTCAGATTCCCAATCCGAAAAGAATAACAAGAGTAAAACTGACAAGTTGTTTGAGTTGGGGGAAAATCATGTGGAGTATGCGATTGTGCAAGTCATGCAGATATCGTAGACTCTTTGAATTGACTAGGAGAAGAGTACTTTAACACATGGGTTTGGAACCAGACATTTTCTTTCAGTTATGTAATTATGTTTATTAGGTTTACGGGTACAAATGTACAATTATAAGATCTTAGGCTAAACTGGGGAAGGAAAGTTACCTGCCCATGTACACTTCGCATTTCACCTTCTTCATATCCATCTAATTTCTGTTTGACTCGCATCAGCGCGCGTGCCGCATCCTTGTTCCCTTCGTAATCATCCTGAGAACCTTCCAAGCTCGCCTCTAGATCATCATCAGATTCCTAATCGAGGATGACAAGAAAACAAGCACATAAGGTGAGTTCGAATAATTAATGAATGACTACCAATTTCCCACGCCATTGCACCTACCAAATCACCAAGTTATTGATTATGCTGTTCCTCATAGTTAAATTTAGTATTGTTAACTCAATTGTTTTCCGATGACTTCTTTTGCACAATTCATTTGTGAATTATCAATCCTCCTCAACCCTTTATTTTCTACATAGACGAACAACTGGTGGTGTAATGAGGAATATAGAAATATGTTAGGGATATTACTCTAATTAGAAGATGACATAATTACAATATTAACCATTGTTATATTGATTGTAAGAGTCATTCCTATAAATAAGTGGAGGTTCATGTACAGATTAGTTTTTTTGTCATAATACAAAGTTTGGTTTTTTCTCCAATTTCTAGTTTCTCTCTGTTTTGCCTCTTCTCCTTTCTCTCCTTTGTTTTCATTTACATCAACTAGCATGCTAAATTTAGATTTAGATTGCATATGCACACGGCACAGAGCCATCTTGCTGGCATATGGGGCTGAACCCCACTTTTTTTTTATTATTTCTTTTTTTTTTCCTTAAAAAAAGAAAAGGTCCTCAAAATTGAGAAAAATAACATTGAAAGCTCTCCTAAATAACAAACAAGCAGCCCCTCTTTATAAATTCTGCATAAGACAATATGAAGAGGAACATTTGGTTAAGAAACTATACCTTCTGACGCTGTAAAGCCTTCAAAGGAGATAAAGCCCACTTATATAGAGGATCATGTATAAAAACCTGCAGAAAATTCCCATCAGATATCAAATTAACAAAAAGAAAAAAAAAAGAATAACAATTTTTTTTAAAATAATTATTAATTTCTAATGCAACTGCAGTTGGTAACATACTTCAACAATGGTCAGCAGTGCTTCTTTATTCGTCCTCATAACAGAGAGTGTTTCCTCGCAACATCTTCTGAAAACTCCTTCCACTCCACTAACACCCATGCCATCAATGATATCTCTTGTCAGCCTGAAAGGAACCTGGAAAAACAAGATAGCCAAGTGAGCCATGTTTTCTCCAAGTTAAAATTATTTTTAAAAAAGGGGTTTTTTTCAGCTGTGATCTCCATTCTTTTATCAAATATTATACTAAGGTCCTGGTATTTTTTTTTGGTGTTTAAATTTTTAACCGTAAATCTGTATCACCTAGGTCTCAGAACCTTTCCTGTTATTTTTTTTATTTTACTTCTTAGCACCTCCAGAGATAATGAAAGATGACTAACAAACAAAGGGAAGATAACAAGTTATTTAACACTTCTGAATTTTGAGGACTCGAATACCTTTGATCACGTGAGAAAAAAACAGATTTTAATAAAAAAAAAAGGAAATTTGCGGCAAAAATCAGTAAGTAATCTAAAAAGTTGTACTTAAATCACTAAATAGTTTTTTTTACAGTAAATTTTAGTAAATAATCTAAAATGTTGCACTTAAGTCACTAAATAGTTTTTTTGACTGCAAAAGTCAATAACTAATCTGGCATGTTGTACTTCAGTCACAAAATAGTTTTTTTGGTTGCAAAAACTCCATTTTACACTAATTTTGTCTCAATTTTAATTAATCTATAAAAACTTTAAAAATATTTTTTTAATTTTGAAAAATTATTTAAAACTTAGTTTAATTAAAGAATTAATTCTAACATGAAAGAATTATTTAATTTTAATTAAACTAAGTTTCAGATAAATTTTTAATATTAAAAATATATATTTTTTTAGATTTTTATTAATTAATTAAAATTGAGACAAAACTAGTGTAAAATATGACTTTTGTAATAAAAACTATTTAGTGACTCAAGTGCAACATTTCAGAATACTTGCTGACTTTTGCTGTCAAGAATGTACTTGATTTAATTGCAACATTTTAAACTACTTACCGATTCTTACAACAACAAAAAAACTACTTAGTAATTTATATGCAACTTTTTAAACTACTTACCAATTTTCGCCGTAAATTTCTGAAACAAAAAAATGATGAAGATGTGTTATAGAGACATGGATGATAAGCTAATTTTTTTTTTACAAATGACCAAATACTCATTAATTAGAAAAATAGAGTACACTGGCCATAATAAAAAATGATAATTGCAATTATGTTAAAAACCTTAAGTAGAAATCGCAATCGCAATCGCAATTATGTTAATTGAACGAAAAAAACCTAGAGAAAATTATTGATAAAGCAAATAAAACCAAATCATAAGTACAAACCCGCTCTGGAGTCTTCAGCATCAAGCCTTGTTCAAATGCAACACCAAGATCTATGTGAACAACTTCTGCCGTGGCTTGATCAATTAGGATATTCATAGAATGTCGATCTCCAAGGCCAACAATATACCCAACCTGTAAATGAGGTAAATTGTATGTTACTAAATTTATTACTAAGTACTAACTACTATACATATAATTGCTAATTAGTTATTCGTTTAGAAGTACGAAGTATACTAAACTCATTGCCAATTTCTTTATATACACACTATTACTAATTACAATATGTTTATATTAGTTAGTTAAACAAATTACTATGTATATATATTTATATATATACTATTATTATTAAACTAAATTATAAATTACTAAGTAAGATTTGTTTATTTAGAATAATTTTAAATTACTATGTATATTTATATTAAAACATTTATATTTACTACCATTTAGTTTTACTGTCTAGTCTAATTTTGTATTATTATGTATGATTGTGTTGATTTTTTTTTTTAGTTTCAACAAGATAGAATTACCTAAGATTCCCTAAACCCATACCTTATTAACTTAAAAAAATAAAGTAATAGTGTAAAGTAGTGGAATAATATATACCCTATCCATACATGTTGCCTATTAATGCTTCCATATAGTTACTGCAACATATAAATCTATTTGATTACTTTAGGATACGGCAGCATAATAGAGCATGTTAAGTGCATGGATTGAAAATATTCAGGCTATACAAAAGCTTTCACAATAGAGCATGTTCTGAACAACAATAATCCATGCTTACATCCCAATTTTTTAAGAAAGGCATCAGAAGTTCAAGTGAAAAAAAAAAAGTATAACATGAGAGCACTGACCATTGAACTCGCAGCCACACTTCGTGTGTATGCAATTCTTTTCTCAAACCAGTCAGCTGGTTGTAAAAATCTTTCCAAGAAAAAGTAATGCATGACAGGCCTGCATAGTCCACATTATATTGCATGTTAGAAGTCCTATTTTTTAATACCATTCTCTACCTTAAAGAATAGGATAAACCTGAATTTCTCACAAACTTCCTGAAAAGCCTTGCGCTTGTCTTTTGCCTGTCAAAACATCAAAGAAACGATCATTTTTTATTCCTTTCCGCATGTTAAAACAAATATTTTGAATAAAAGAGTATTATATGGGAAAAATATTAAATATCCAAACTTCTTTATATACAGATACGGAAGATTCGAGACCATTGTTTGCCTCATTTACTACCTTAGTTGTAAGATCTTATGGCATATGTGACTGCATGTGTGTGCATGCACATTTTTCCCCACTATATTTTCACCAGTACTTTTAATGATTCTGCTAAATTTGCAAGTGTCAACAATGGAAAACAATGTTTCACTACGGTCATCTTCTATGAGAGACTACATTACTAAAATAGCACCATAAACTTTATACTAATAGCTTTTTCTCCAGACTAACACTCATATCCATATTGCATGGCCAAAATTGTAATATGGAAGCAAAGCCAAACTAAACGTCGTATCTTATTATGTGTGTAGACAACAGCCAACAAATCTGATAAAACAATGAAGTGAAAATATTGATAGACCAAACATAAATATTAAAAATAAAGGACTTATATGGTGGAAAACAGTGCATACGCACTAAAGACAACTATTGTTACATGTTTATAAAGATTAAAATAAACTTTACATTTGCCATGTGTTCCCGACATTTGAGAAATGACCAGTCACCTACTCCATATCGACCATGGGCACCTCCAGTCCTCATGCTGAAAAATGACCGGATACAACAGTTATATCACTTGAGCATTGTTAAATTAGAGCTATAAGATTGATATTCTTACCTCCCTATAAGGTATTCACCAAGAGGAAGAGTACCATTGACCCATTCAAGAACACCAGCACTTGGAGTAAAAGGAACAACCTATATCATTAAATTAATAATGCAGAATTAACATGTAAAGACAAAATGCATCAACCATGCTTCAAGTCTTCAATGAACCCTTTTGGCCAAACTTTTTGGCTCTCGTACATGTGCCCATTACTAAGATAGTCATGGGCAAAAGGACCTCATGGGGGCTTATGCGTGTTAGTTACACCAAAGCAATGAAATCTTTAATTTCATAATATCATATCTCAACAAAGTTAAAAGGGCATATAACTAGCTCTAATATAATTGAAATGAAAATACCTTGTATGTCCGCACCCCTAATCTTCTTTTCCGTGTGTCCCGATGATTTTGTAAAAAAGTGTTGACTAAACCAAAAAATTGTTCCATTACCTGTAAAACATTAGAAGGATTTTTATCAGTACAAATCACAGTATTTTCTAAACAATATTTGAAATTCCCCATAAGAAAAAATTAGGGATTCTATCACAGGGTAGCAATAGCAATGACTCTAGCAAGTCATTTCATAATAACAGATACTAAGAAACCATTAGTAAACCAGTGACATCAAAAGGGACTTGATGAGTTTAGTAAATGGTCAAAGATTATTCAGCATTTGCTTTGAAGTCAATGTCATATCTAACAAAAGAAATATTAGGCAAGTGAATTCTATAGGTTGGTGAAACTTTATGTGAAGGAATTTTGTAATAGAGACAAACAGAGAGCAAAAAGCATGAATAATTTTTACAGCATCTTGTCTTAGGTCGTCATTTCCAGATTTTGCCAGTTGCTTATACATACGCCCATCAGAACCCATACACTCAACCACCTTTGGAGCATTTATACCATTCATTACCCTGTGCAGTTCATCAGCAGAAAATACCTAGTGAGTATAGTACAAATAGACAGAATGTGAAGTAGTTTCAAATGTCTGAGACATACAAAACTGAATCAGCCAGTCCTCTGAAGAATGGAAAAGAGCCTTCGTGATATTGACAACTGCGGTCAACGGGAAAGGTGGCTGTCACTACAGGCACCTAAAAGCAAAACAATATTCAAATTTATTCTAAATAACATATTTGTAGAGTATGCAAGTTAATCAAAATTTGAAAAACCCCATCAAAATTATCAATGATTTCCACTAATTTTCTTTTAAAAAATTATTGATATGTAATGAAAATTCCAAAGAGAAAGACTTAAAATTTCCATGAGATCGAGAACTGAAGGAAGTCATTTTTAATTTGAATGATTTTTCTTCTTGAAATCATTTCCAAATATGCATGAAGCTGAATACAGTTAATCTGTATCTAATCAGTATAACTGATATGCATTTGCAGCTGTTTTGTGTAACATTCAATAATCAGCCAAATGGAATACTTCCAGGTAAAACTTCTTCCTTACAAGTTCCAATGGTTTGAGATTACGTAGATCTCTAGGTAGCATAATCCTTCTATTTGTATCCTGTTTACAAGTAACAACATATACCAATATCAAGATATAATTGTAGCTTTAGAAATTTGTGCACATTTTTCTTCAACAAGATATTCCATTATGATAAACATAATTCCACAATTGTACGTTTAAATAGATGCAAAAGTCCACTTATTTCTATTTCACCAACCTCTCTTCTTGTTTCAAGTTCGGCTAGTTTGATATAGATCTCCACCATTTGTTTCATCTACATTCATTAATGAATACATGCATATAACTGTGAGAATGTAAACAGCATTTGCTTATGTAGATAAGAAACTATATATAGAATATAAAGTACTTAATGAAATAAAATTTAAGTTACTTGTCTGATAGTAGATCTATGATATGTTGACAGCTCTTCTAGAAGCTTCTCTGCCGCAAGTTTTTTATCCATATCCACCACAAATGAGTTTCTACTGCGTTGCTTGTCCTTAATACGATCACCATTGGCAAGTGCTAGAAGCTAGAGTTAGACACCCCCACCCCATCCCCCCAAGAGAAATAGATAAATAAACCAATCAATGCAAAAAAAATTCGAGCCACTTCAACCAAGCAAAATAAAAATAACTACCTGAAAGATTGTATGGTATGGATGATTAATGGCCATTTTCTTCAAAAGAGAAACCAAAGCAAACTGCAAAAGTCCAAATTTTAAAAATTATAAAACACATAGCACTAACGAACAGTTTAAAGAATAATTAGGGAGGAAAAGAAAAGAAAAACCATAACCTGGAAAGTCTGAGGCCCAGAGCTATCCCTTGAGCTACCCATTCTTGAAGCAATTTGGTATACTAATGGTATAAACTTGTACGACTGAACCTGTCATAAATTTTGAAAAAGCAACTAACTACCATTTGTAATATTTTCAAAGATCTGATAAGCAAATGGAGATCATAACTTGTAGTTAGTTAGCTGTACAGAATATTTACACTAGACTTTTAGTATCTCAATATCTTAAATATAACAAAAAGACGATCCTTTCATTTGTTATGTACCTCATTACTTGTGCTAAGCATGCTATTTATGATATCTTGTCTATCTGATAGAGTGAACCACAGGGAAACCAGTCGAAATATCTGTAAGCACACTTGTTAGTTTCCTGAGGAATAACAATTACAACAATGACAATGTCATGTGTAATCCTTTCAACTAAAAATCATACAATTTCAGCAGTATATAACATAAATGATAATAACAAGCAAAAGGTAAGTGACTGACTTTGAGAGCAAGATATAAAAGACAATAACAAGCAAAAGGTTTCTAACAGACTTTGAGAGCCAGATAATAGCGTGTTACCAAAGTATCCTTGGAAAGAAGTAAGAGGAAATCAAGGATTATAACTGTTATTTCTTTTTTTATAGGATTTGTAGTTAATTATGTTTATTACGTTTTATTCTGTTAATAAGAGTATTAATTGTATAAACCCTATATATATGTACTGGTTGTATACAGAAAAAAACACACAGAATTAATAAAAATTCTTTCTCCTCATCGTATTTTTATAAGTACATACCACTTTTACATCATATTTGTCACAGACGACCAAACAACGTGAATATCCATCCAATGCTAGGCTAAGAAAATTGTCCCTGTCAACCTGAAATAGAAATTTTGATATAGATTTGCTTCTATATAATTTCACAACCTTAAGCATAGTGCAAGAAGATAGAAATAAGAATAGAGGTCAACCTGTAATATTAACTTGGCAAAAATCATAACTATGACTAGCTAGCTAGTCTATGCATGAGTTTAATCTGAAGAGAAAATTCTTTCCTACAAATTACATTCACCAGTTTCTTCTTTGACAAACATGTAAAAATAAAATATGGTTAAATCAAGACAATTTTTTTAACTATTATTATAAAATGACGATATTCTTTCTCCCTTTTTTTTTTATCAGATACTTTTTTTCTGTTAAATATATATATATATATATTGTGTTAGAAGTAAGCCCAAATCATTGATTCACGCAAACTATAACTACCTGCAGTTTTTTTGCCTCTTCCTTGTCCATTGCAAGCTGCTTTTGCAACTCTTGTATTTTCACGGAATAGTCTGTCTTATCCCCCTATAAAACAATTTATTTATATATATATATATAAAAATCCTTTTCTAAGATAAAGCATACTGAGAGAAACTTACATCATTATGGTATCAATAGAAGTCTCATGCTTCAAATTTATCTTGAATAGATTCAATATATAAACGAGAATTCTGATAAAAGCAAGTCAGCTGCTCTAAAATAAAGCTGTAATATAAATAGTTGCAAATTGTTTCTTATAAACATATATCAAAATGGTTTTATTGATAAAAGATGTTACAAGATAAATACTCGCAAATTGTAATCTAGCATGGTAAGTTTTGGATTCGGAATCAAATCTTGGTACTGAACTACTGCTAATGTTGAGTAACTCCTAACGTCCTTGACCAAAACATAGACCTTTAGGGTTTTAATGTTCATGGTGGTAAAACAAGATGGATTCTTTGGAATGTCCCAGTAATGTGATGTGGTGGGACATATGGTTAGAGTGGAGCAGAATAAGTTTTGAAGAAATTGAGGAAAATGGGGACTATTATGGGAAAAATTAGACTTTGGATAAGGTCAGGGAATGGAGCTGTTTGTTGTGATGTTTTCTAGTTTATTGTTCTCCATGGGGTGATTCATTCACACTGTACTTGTATATTTTCTAAATTCTAATTAATACAAAATTATGTTTTTAAAATATAATATATATATATCCAGGCGGTTTTTGATTATTACGTCTCTCATCATCTCATTGCAGGAAATGACCAAACAAGAAATAATGAGTGAATTGAACTTACCTTTGTTGAACTTTTCAGCCGTTTAATAAGCGCTTCCAATTCCCTAGTCTGATATGCCAACATTTAACTTCCGTTAACTACCTGTTAATATAATGTAGCTTAGATACCATTTCCGGAGTAGATCAAGTTACCTTGTGCTTTCTTAAACGGGTTGCTGCATGCCATTCACTAGAAGAAAGTCTTTCCTCATAACTCCTAAAAAGAGCATCTGCATAGTGTGCGAGATGAAAACGAGTTTGGCCCTGTCTTTCTACAGACTTCTTGTTTGTAGTCTTCTCAGTTTCAGCAAGTGATACTGCAGGTTTTAAATACTTCTCTAGAATAGTTCTTGAGCTGAATTTTCATCACCAACAAAGTATTCAAGAAATGAAAACACAAAACAATATGCTGTGGCATTAAAAATGAATCACTAAATACTTCAAAGTTCAAATTACCTGCTAGATCTAGTTTCTGCTAACCACTTCCCTACCAAGCGATACACATCTGAAGATTCTTCATTAGACTGGTAATGTTGAGAGATATATTTTGCAAGGCTGATAGCCATCTCGTGCTGTCCTTGACTGCGCAAAAGCTTTGCTTCTTCAAGCTGAAATTAAACAAACATTGTTTTGAAATAGAGCTAATAAAAAGAAGAAAAAATACAAACATAATAGGAAATAAACTATCATATTTTTACAAAAAATATTGTACAAGGTATAATAAAAGTCAAGGGATTATACTACTTTATTACCCTCTTATTTGCTTCAATATAAATTTATACCACTCTCGTTTAGTTAATATCAAAACACTACATTTTATCTGACAAATCAGCATAAAAAACATCATTGGGCATAATTTTGTTTAAATTTGTTTTCAGTATTATAGTTTATGGATTAAAAAAAGAGATAGAGGAAATCCTGGATTAAAGTTTTTAAATCAACTTACTTCATTTATATCTGTCAAATTTCTATTCAAAATGGTCATTTTAAAATTTACGCACTTAACAATTCCCTCTTGTTTTTTGAACAAGAAACGGGATAGAATACAAACAAATCAAAGGAAACCTGCTATCTTAAAATCAGAGAGCAAGAACCTGAGAGCAACAGAACCGCTAACAAAAACAAAGAAAAATAGGCACAAAACCAAGAAAACTAAAATACAAATATTATTTAATAAATAAAATTCCAATCTCTTAGCCAAGCCGAGAAAGGAATGTAACCAAAATGCTTGTCATTATGCAGCCACAGTGCCAATGTGAGCTTAACCAGATCCCACAGTCTATCTATGTCTTTCTCTTTGTCGTCAAAAATTTCACTCTTTATGCATAATAATCTCTATTATAACAAAACAATACCATCACTATTAACTATTTCATTTTGATGCTAAACATTCTCCATCTATCCAAAATACCACTCCCATTTTTCCACCCAATTTTTTTTAACTCATTTCTCTCTCTACACTCTCGGTTTCTCTCTCTCTCACTCACTCTCTCACAAGAAACCTCGAAATCTCGTCGAACCCAACCCCCGTCGAGCCCCAACCTTCGTCGAGCCCAATTCCCGTTGAGCATCTCAGGCGACCCATCTCCCCCATCTCACCTAACTCCATTGACCTCCATCTACCCGAGACCCACGACGACATATTTCTTTCGAATTTGAGACCGACGACGTTGATTTCCTCCCACGGCGACAATCAAATGTTAGATCTCGAACCCAACTCCATTTTTAAGTGAAATGCATGTTGAATCTATGGGTTTTGTGGGTTTTTTTTTTCTGGGTTTGAACCAATGGCTTGATAGGTTCGATGGTAGCTCGATGGGGTATATGGTTAAGCTCAATAGGAGCTTGATGGGGTGTATGGTTAAGCTCGATAGGAGCTCGATGGGGTATATGGTTAGGCTCGATAGGTCAGTAATTGGTTAGGCTCGATGGGGTCTATGGTAGGCTCGATAGGAGCTCGATGTGGTATACAATTAGGCTCGATGGGGTATATGGTTAGGCTTGATAGGAGCACGATGGAGTATATGGTTAGGCTCGATGGGGTCTATGGTTAGAGTCGACAAGATCGATAGGCTCGATAGGATATCGATATAAGCTCGATAGAACATGAATTGTTTAGGCTCGATGGGGTCTATGGTTAGGCTCGATAAGCTCGATAGGAGCTCGATGGTTCTGATTAAGGCAGATTATGATTTTTCTCGAAGTTAGCTCAATATGAGCTCGAGATCTTAACAGAACCCACATCATCTACCTTTTATCGAGTCCCTATCGAGAAACAACTAAACCAAATAGTCAAGGGTCCAATCGAACCCCTATCGAGTTCCTATCGAGCACCATCGAGAAATGAATGCTATACCTATCGAGCTATCGTCGAGCCACTATCAAGCAGCATCGAGCTCACAACTTAATCGTCTTCTACATAGTATCAAGCCCCTATCGAGTTGTTATCGAGCAAAACTGTTGCAGAAAACTCAGAAAAACACAGACCGCAAAATCTCTCTAACAAACCCAAAAAACACACCTATACAGACTCATATCTATTCAAAATAGCCAAAAAAAAGTAAACAAATAGTACCCAACACAAAAAAATGAACAATCTTCTTACTCGTGGTTTTTCTCCTCCAAAATCCCTCAAAATGGATGTTGCCTTTGATATTGGGATCTTTACAGAGACAATAGAGATGGCTAACAACGATTTCAGCAGGAAATTTGGAACTCACTGTGGGTTTTGGTGAGGGTTTCATGAGAGAGGAAGAGAGGGTTTTGATCTTCTTGATATAATGGGAGGGGTATTTTGGGTAGATGAAGAATGTTTAGCATCAAAATGAAAGAGTTAATAGTGGTGGTATTTTTTGGTAATAGTAGAGACTATTAAGCATAAAAAGTGAAATTTCCCTTTCTGAACTTGCTTGAAATACATTAGGAAATGCACAAGCTAGAGATTCCTCCTCCAACCAAATATCTTCCCAAAATCTAATGTTTCTCCCATTACCCACCTTGAAAATCACCAACTTTACGTACTCTTCATAACATCATAACATGAGGCAATTCCTTTCCAAGGGCTTCTAGAAGTCTTGTTGTTGCCCATTTTAGTATTCCCTTGTTCTCGTGCAGGCCATATTTACTTTTGATCACCTTATACCACAACGAGAATCTTTCTCTTGGGAATTTCCATTACCATTTCACAAGGAAGGATTTATTTCTCAAAGATAATTTGCCCATACCCAAACTACCACAACTCTAGGGTTTACATACTGTTTCCCATGAAAGTAGGTGCTCTCCTCTCCCTAAATCCCCTCCCCAAAGAAAGTTTCTACCACTAACAAAGGGTCTTTAAATATTGAAAGGTAATAAATAAGCAATGAAGATAACACTAATTGAATCAAGGTCAGCCTACAGCCTTTGGACAAATAGGCATGTTTCCAACCTTCTAGCCTTCTGGAAACTTTCCTTATAATTGGCTCCCAAAAGCTTACCTTGTTAGGGTTATCTCCCAAAGGCAATCCCAAATATTTCATTGGCCATTAACCCATCAAACATCCAATAGCCTCTGCCTTGGAGATCAGCCACCCCTCATCCACGTTCAGCCCCAATAAATTACTTTTAGACACTAATCTTGAGGCCTGACAAAGCACTAAAAGCTTGTAAAATTTTCACCAAATTTTGTAAGTACTCATCTTATGCTTCAAGGAAAAAAAGTCATCTACAAATTGTAAATGAGATACTTCCACCTTATCTCTACCCACTCTAAATCCTCGAAGTAGCTCTGCTTCTCATATTAGAAAGGTGATAGGGGATCCCCTTGTCTTAAGCCCCTTGAACCCCTAAATTTTTCTCTTGGTCTCCCGTTGATGAAGATTGAATAAGACACTGATGATAAACAACCCATTATCCAACCTCTCCATTTTCTACCAAATTTCTTTTTCTCTAGCAGTCTAAGAAATTTCATTACACTATCATACGCCTTTTCGAAGTCAACTTTAAAGACCACTCCTTCCTTTTTCCTTTGTTTATACTCCTCCACAACTTCATTCTCACGAACAACATCTAAAATTTGCCTACCAACTACAAAGGCCCCTTGAGTCTCTACAATTGTCTCTTCCAAAACATCCCTAAGCCTGATGGAAAACACTTTAGCAATAATCTTATAGAGGCTAGACACTAAACTTATTAATCTAAAATATTTTACCCTGCAAGAATTCACTTTTTTGGTATCAGGCAAAGAAAAGTAGCATTGGTAACTCCATTAATTACTCCAGTTTCTGCAAACTCCTCAAAAACTTCCATCAATTCGTTTTTCAAAGTTTTCCAATTCTCCTTATAAAAAGCTAAAGTGAACCCATCAGGTCCTGGTGCTTTATCCCCATCACAATCAAAAACTACTTGCCTGACTTCTTCCTCAAAGGGTCTCTCAAGCCGTTTCGCCACCAAAGGTGATAACCCATTCCAATTCAATCCTTCAAAACGTCTAAAAGAGCTCTGACTGGAGTTGAAAAACATTTTTTAGAAGTTCACTATTTCATTTTCAATGTCTTGATCTGACTCTAAAATAGAATTATCTTACCTCTCTATTCTAGAGATAAAATTCTTTGTTTTTTCTAGCACTTAGAAGACTATGAAAAAGCCTAGAATTTCCATCTCCATCCGTGGCCCACTAAAATTTGGATTTGATTCTTATTATTTTTTTTGTATTTTTTCATCTATACAGTAGGTATATATTTATAGGGTTTATACAACTCATACCCTTAATTACAAAATAAAATACAATAAACACACCTAAGTACAAATCCTACAAATAAGGAAACTAAGATATAACAACTATAATCAAATCATATGATTTGATTTCCTATATTATCTGTCAACACTCCCCTCAAGCTGGACTATAGATATTGATGAGTCCAAGCTTGTTTACCAGGAAATCAAATACTTGTTCTGATAACCCTTTTGTGAGAATATCATCCAACTGATCTGTTTGGAGATATTTAACGGTGATAATTCCTCCATCAATCTTCTCCTTAATAAAGTGACGATCCACTTCACGTGTTTAGTTCTGTCATGATGTATAGGGTTTATGGGCAATACTGATGGTAGAATGATTATCACAATAAAGCTGAATAAGGGCTTCATACTCAATCTTCAACTCCTCTAATAGGCGTTTGATCCATATTGCTTCACACACTCCATGGGCCATGACTATATTTTGCTTCTGCATTGCTTCTAGCAATCAATGTTTGCTTCTTACTTCGCCATGTTACCACATTGCCCCATACCACTGTACAATACCCAGATGTAGACTTTCTATCGTTAACTAACCCAGCCCTACATCTGTGAACTCTTCAACTTTTCTTTCAGTTGTCTTTTGGAAGAAAAGACCTTTCCCTAGAGTTTGCTTAAGATACCTTAGAATTTTATATATTGCATTGAGATGTCCTTGACACGGATCATGCATATATTGACTGTGACAAGACTTACTGTGAAGGCGATATCTGGTCTGGTGTGTGAGAGGTAGATTAGCCTTCCTACTAGCTGTTGGTACCTTCCTTTCTCAACTGGATTTCCTTCAAACATCCTCTTTTTGTCTCCTAGCTCAATTGGAGTTTTGCTTGACTTACTTCCAAGCATAACTGTCTCCTTTAGAAGATCAAGAGTATATTTTCTTTGGGACACATAAATACCCTTTGAACTTGACTTCGAATCTTTTGCCAACATTTCTTTAATCAAATCTCTTCGGTGTTGTTACCAGTGACAATTAAGTCATCAACATACACAATTAGCACTGACATTTTTCCCTTCCCGGAGTGTTTAATAAACAGAGTATGATCAGTCTGACCTTGCATGTAACCAAGTTCCTTGACTACTTTCAGAAATCGGTTGAACCATGCTCAAGGAAATTGTTTCATGCCATAGAGAGACTTGTTTAGCTTGCAGACTTTAGTTGTATCGGGAGATTTTTCAAAACTCAGGGGCCAACTCATATACTTCTTCTAATTCACCATTCAAGAATACATTCTTCACATCAAGGTGATGCAACTCCCATTCCAGGTTAACCACAAGCGAGAGTAATACTCTTACAGTGTTGAGTTTGGCAACTAGAGCAAAAGTTTGTGTAATCAATTTCGTAGGTTTGAGTAAAATCCTTGGCAACTAATCGAGCTTAGTACCTCTCAATAGATCCATTAGCATTGTATTTAGCGATAAACACCCATTTGCACCCTATCACCTTCTTTCCTGGTGGCAATTTTACTAATTCCCAAGTTCCATTCTGTTACAAGTGCTCTCATCTCTTCAAGAACTATTGTTTTTCATTGAGTACCAATGCTTCACCAATATTCCTAGGGATCACAACATCTGATAGACCAAAGGTAAAAGCTTTAAATGGTGATGACAATTTTGAATAAGAAATAAATTGTGAAATAGGGTGTTGAGAGCAAGATCTAGTTCAATTTCTTAATGCAATATGAATATCTAGATTAGATGGAGGTTTAGAGGGTAGAGTTCCTGGATCTTTTGAAAGCAGTGAATCTACCACCAGATTGGGCTCGACTGTGATGAGGATTCATGACTTGTTTATTCCTTCTAGAATACACTCGTAGTTCAATTTGTAGGTCTTGAGGAGAAGAAGGTCCATCTTCGTGAGAGGGTTGATGTTCAGGCTCAGAAAACATCGGAGATTTTTCAGGCTCAGGAGAAGAGAAAGGAGTGATTTCAGGCTCAGAAACTATCGGAGAGATTTCAAGCTCAGAAGAAGAGAATGGAGTGTTTTTAGGCTTAGGAGAGAGAGGCGGGGATAGAGGTAATTCTAACCCCCACGACCATTGAGCTTCTTGCTCGTGATGATTATGATACTCCCCCTGAAGCGAGGTGGGAGTGAAGGAGTGTTTTCGAAGAAGGTGACATCACGTGAGGTATATGATTTTCTGGTTAGAGGACAATAGCATCGATAGCCTTTTTGTGTAGGAGAATAACCCAAAAACGTTGTCTTAATGGCTTTAGGATCAAGTTTACCCCTATTTTGGGAGTGAATGTGAATAAAAGAAGTACAACCAAAAACTTTGATTGGCAGAGTATTTTTGGACACATGAGGATACAGAGTTTGAAAAACAAAACATGGTGTCTTGAACTAAAGGGGTCAATTGGGAAGGCGATTAATGAGATAAGAAGCAGTGAGGACAGCATCGCCCCAAAGATATTGTGGAACATGCATAGTAAACATGAGAGCACGGGCAACTTCTAATAGGTGATGATTTTTCCACTCAGCCACCCCATTTTGTTGTGGTGTATCCACATAAGAACTTTGATGAATACTCCCATGATGAAGGAGAAAGGGACTAAGAGTAGTATTGAAATATTCAATATCATTGTTAGTACGAAGTGTCCGAATAAATGTTTGAAACTGCGTTCGGATCATATGATGGATGTTTTGAAAAACTTGACCAGCTTCAGACTTATGTTTAAGCAGATAAACCCAAGTGATGCGTGTGTGATCATCAATGAATGTAATGAACCAACGCTTACCATGAGAAGTAGTGACTTTTGAGGGACCCCAAATGTCACTATGAATAAGAGAGAAATGACTGGAAGGTGCATACATTTTTTAGGAAAGGAAACCCATGTATGTTTGGCAAATTGACATATATCACATTGAAAATCAGCAACTATTTTGTGAATAAACAAAGATGGAAATAATTGTTTTAAATATAAAAACTTGAATGCCCTAGTCGATAATGACATAACATAATTGTTCGAGAAGTTAAATCATAATCAAATCTTGAAACATAGGAATTAGAAATAGAACTTGAATCCAAACTAAGTAGAAAATGTTGCTCTTTTATTTGAAGCTGCCCATCAAAGAAATAAAGTCTGTCAACAATCCTAGCACTGCCAATCGTCCTCCCCTATGATAGATCCTGAAATTGAAAAGAATTTGACACAAATTTAGCAAGACAGTGATTATGGACAGAGATTAAATTACATTTCAAGGAGGGTACATAAAGAACTGATTTAAGATGTAAATCAGCAGACAATGTAATGGTGTCAATTCATACAATAGGAGAGTAAGAGCCATCTACGATTTTGACACTAGATTTAGTGGAACATGGACAATAAGAATCAAACAAGTGAGATAAACCTGTCATGTGATCAGTTGCACCGGAATCGATTATCCATGGTGTTTGGAAAACAGAATAAAAATTACCAGAGTGTGCAACAGAGGTACTATGAGAGTCGGGAACAAACTTGGATTTTATGGAAGATGGAGTAAGGATTGTGGGCCTGGGCTTGAGAGAGGCAATGTTGGGCCTGAGTTTGGGCTTGGAATTGGGCAGGCCCATTGCTTTGGGAAGACTTCTTCATTTGACATCTTAGGGCTTCGAGGCTTCAGAGAGGCCGCTGGACAGTTGAGGAAACCCACTGGCACTCGAGCGACTGGAGGAGGCGCCTACAAATGGTTGCCGAGACCTGCGACTGGAGGAAACTTGCGACAGAGATGCCGAGAGGACTGTGCGACTAGGACTATCGAGGAGGGAGACTTCAATTCGTGCGACTGTAACTAGAGGATGTCGAACACCTGCGACGGGAAGAGATCTGCAACGGCGACATGCAACTGTAAATGAAGGAGGCCTGCGTCGGGAAGAGATCGGCGACTGAGATTTGCCAAGGAGGCCGCTTGGTACAAATTCTGGGACTGAATACTTTCAAGAATGTCGCCTAGAACACCATAAAAAAATGGAGGTTTTCCGGTGAACTGCCAGATCCGACCATAAAGAATTTCGGTATGCAAAAAATAATTGTGTATTTTTTCATCTATGCAGTAGGTATATTTATAGGGCTTATACAACTCATACCCTTAATTACATAATAAAATACAATAAACACAATTAAGTACAAACCCTAGAAATAAGGAAACTAAGAAATAACAACTATAATCAAATCATATGATTGAATTTCCTATTATCCGTCAACACCTTATCTCGTTCTTTTTTTAAGTTTTGGTTCCAATTTCCCCCAAGCTCCAAATTGTCCAGCTCTTGAATTCCTCTTTCCAAGGCTTGTTTGAAGTGTATTTTGTTTCCCATGACTATTCTACTCCATGATCTCAGGAACTCCTATACATAGGCCAACTTCTGCATAAATTTGAACCCATTCCTACCTGAAACCCTTGCATCCCTCTTCCATTTATCAAGATCAACCTTGAAAGTCTTCTGTTTTAGCCAAATGTTATCAAACCTAAATGGAACTAGACCCCAATGAGGAATTGTGTCCAAAATTACTGGACAGTGATCAGAAACTGCCCTAACCTCCAACACTAGTCTTGCAAACTGAAAATTTTCTGCCCACCAATTTGAAAACAGAAATCTTTCCAGCCTACTACAAATGGAGAATTCTCTAAAGTTGGACCAAGTAAACTGCCCATTATACAGTTTAGGATCATGCAGTAAAAGTTCACCAATCAAAGCATTAAATGTCTTCATGCTTCTAGTGTTTGTATTGCTGTTTAACTTCTCTACTACATTTCTCACCACGTTCAAGTCTCCTCCCAAGCACCACTTCTTTCCACATATGTTGTACAGCCCAACCAATACATCCCAAAAAAGATCTCTACCATGATGATTACATGGCCCATACACTCGTTGAAACTTGTGCCTGAACACCGACAATTTCTAATTTCCCCAAGTCATTGCCACCTTCTTCACCCGTAATTTATGTATCCTCATTCTTCTTTCCAAAAAATTCTAAACCACTTTGTGCCATAAAGTCCATGGAATCGATATTTTCTATCATTTAATCTAAAAAAAATCAATGATAACATAGATCCCTTGCAGGGTAAGTCCAATGTTTCAGGAATGTATTTCTTCTTATCTCCCTTAAACTTCAGCCAGGCATGGTTAAGTTCTATTGTGTCTTTATCTACATCCACAAGCCCTCCACAAAAAGAACCTATAACTTTGAATACATGGATATTCCACATATCCAAAGGTAGACCTTCCACTCCTACCCAACCATATCCACACTCAATCTTTCTAACTTAGGATTGAGTCTGGTGATTCCATGGCACAAAGCAAATTGTGGTGACTGCCGGTATATGAGTTCTCTCCATTCCTTCTAGCCATTGTTTCTCCTCTTCGCTAGAGCACCATAGAATTGCTCTATCAACAAATAAAAAGCACACCTCCACTCTTCTTCTGAGAAGACCTTGTATCCCATAGCTTACTGCCTCCCAAGGTGTATTACCTTCTAATCTAAAGACCAGAACCGTCAAATTCCAATCTTTTTTCTTCTGCACAACTTTGATAAACTTTGGATATTTGTTCATCTTCCCATTATCTTCAAGAAACTTATCTTTAATCTTATTAACTCCTGCCAATTTGATCTCTTTCGGTAGACACTTCTGAAAAGACATTAATCTTTTGTCGTTCAGTCCCTTGCTGACTACTTCCGCCCATGATATTTGCCGAGTCTTCATAGCAAAAGGTTTCTTAGGAACAAAATGAGAAGTGTTGGTAAACTGCCTCCCTTGAAATCTTTTCTTGCTAATAATATTGTCAAGACAATCTTCAAGATTCTTCTACCCCTGCAAATTATCTTCCGATGATATTTCTGAACACACCATTACTTAAAGTAGAAATCTTTAAAAAGCTTCCTCTTCTGTTTTGAAAAACTTCAATCCACAGACTCATTGATCAGTTTCTAAAAAGCCTCTTAAAGTTCAAAACCATCACAGTTTTGAGTAATTTTCCTAATGATTGAAACAACCAATATGTTGCGTCTAACAAGACTAGGATCTCATACCCTGATAATCTAGTCCTCTTTGCGATTATGAATGCTTCTCCATCGATGGAAAGTGTTAACAAAAACACCTTATGAGTAATCCTAAAGCTCCAATATTTCTTACTATTTTGCCCATAACCAGTGGGATTATGGAAATTTTCTACACCATGACCAGTGGAATCATGGCTGACTCTTGAGCCAAAACCATGGCCAGAAGAGCCATGGAGATGCTGATTCATCTCACAGATTCTCTCTCTAACTTTTTCTCTCTATCCCCCTATTATATAAAAATCACTATATTTCTTATAAAATCCATTTCTAATTCCCTCTTGTCTTGCTCAAAACACATTAAAAGATAGGTATAATCATTAATATAATGGGAAAACAATTCGAGTCTTGTAGGAAATGGAAAAAGCTCTCTATCTTAAACTTTTCAACAAAGTAGAAGAAAAATACTCGCACCAACTACATACAACATGGAAATACAAGATTAGGGAAAGTAGCTTTCCTTGTGGGTTTGATGCAACTATTTTAATGCACCAACACAAAACACAAGCCAATAGGGAAAAAAAACTTAGAACCAATACACAATGTTAGTTTATTAAGATGCAATCTACTATGCAATGTTAAAAAAGAGGGGGGTAACATAGGTCATATAGCTCAAACCAGCAACCCTAAAAAGATATAGAAAGAGAAGAGCTTTTGTACCCTTCCAAGCCAATAGAAGGTTGAATATTGCTCTCGTGATTCCACGCTGAGGAGCTTGTGCTCATGCAAGAATGCAGTGGCTTGAGAAAATCTAGAACCCTATCAAATGAACAGGAACAAAAGTATATTAAGGCATCATAAAATGGGGTTCAGATCAGTTTTCCTAACATTGAAATGCTTCCATACCTTACGAAGAGTAGATGCCGATTGCAAAAGATGTTGCATTGTAGAATCTTTACAGCCTAAGATCTGAAGTAGAACTCGTCTGAATGCTATAAACGGTTCTATCAAATTCATATGTAGGTGTGCTTGTTCCAAAATGGAGCTCCAATCTCTGTTCAGCCACGACAACTAATTGAATTTTCAAAACATATGTTAGTCAAAACGATATATGTGCTAACACGAAATTTTGATGCCAAGATTACAACATAGAATTATGTCACATCACAAATATTACCTAGAAAGACACTAAAGTAAATTCGATTAGAATTAGAACTTATTACAAATGTCAATTCACTAAATTTGGCTATCCACAAACTATACAGTATATCATTAAATTGAAAGTTGTTCAGTCCAGACCAGAAAACAAAAGGCAAAATTATCCACCTAAAGAATTTGTGTTTACATTTAATTTGTTCAAGTAACCTCCTTAGGTAATAAACTCAGCTATCCACCCTACAAAGTTCCTTAAATTTACCTTGAATTCGTAAAAGCCAAAAATATGATACATAGAAGGAAAAAAGATGATAAAGATACGCACTTCTTTTTCCATTTATCACAATGATCGGTTCCCACATTTTCTGAGTGATTCTCACGCAAAAGATGTAGGAAGCACTTGCCATGCATTATCAGAAACTGACTTATGAAAACTTGATTACCTGATCCACAGTTGGAATTACAGGTTCTGAAATCACTTTTTGCTTTTCTGAAGAGAATTTTAATCCTTCAGAAAGAGATTCTCTCCATCGTAAATCCCAAGCAATACCAAGATGATAAAGAATCTGCATACATTACAGAAGAACGTTGAAACAAAAGCAGAAATAATTTATTGTGTATCTGAATAAAAAGTACAATAATTAAGAGCTATAAACCTAGAATATGACAACAAATTTGAACATATCGTTCCGTAAGGATTAAAAGTAATCTAATAAATTAAATACAGCGAATAATAAATCTTAATTTTATCTAAGTGATCATATTTGAATGTTGGAAGGAAAAATAAAATAAAAAAATTCTAAAGTAAATTAAGATTAGCTTGGAAAAACACAAGATATTAACAATTTAATATAACATGAGGTCTTAGTTCTTATGGAATTATATGGTTTCAGAAGGTTAGATAAATAACGAAGTTGAATCATATAAGTGCAACAAGAGAAAAGTGACTTATTAGTAGCATTTAGTGATATATTTCTGCCTCAATTGAGATGAATAGCCGTGATACTCTGATAGCTCAGCTGGGAATCTTTTGCTTAGTAACTAGAAAACATGAGTTTTCTTATTCTAATATGATAACCTAACAATGATTTCTGGTTATGTTGCAGCCATTGTTCATATTTGCTAATATCTTCCATCTATTCAAATAGAATCCAAATCTAGAAACTAGTATCACTGACGAGGGCATATTATATTAGGATTCCACTTATTTTTAAAAAGCATATTGCATGGGTAGTCGTAACGAATGCATACTTAAAAAATTAGTTTGTCGTGCTGGAATTAGTGAACACCTTAAGAAGCATGGCAAGCTAGGTAAAGCAAGTACCTGAAGTTTAATAACTGATGAGAAGATGTGTTCAGTGCTCTCCTCACTTGCATGAGAAACAGACCACACGAGTTCCTAATTATTTTAAGGCATAAGTAAACTTCTAGATAATTCAAATTCCTGCAGAAAGCGACAAAAGCAAGACAAAAAGCACCTGCTTTGATTCTTTTAGCTTTCTATGGAAATCATTAGAACCTCCCTCTTGCAATGCTGACAAACAGCTGTTTCAAGAAATATAGAACCAAAGATGTATGATATAGCCAATGAATTACATGCATGGTATTTCTCTTTAAAATTGATGTTGTAAAACTATCTTTTAAATTTCCTAGGATACAATTATAGCAAGTGACCATGTGTATAGTATACACAGGCATGGTATTTGATGCAGCGGGTTGGAAAGGGTAACCAAATGCTCATGCCAAATCTATGGCAAACAAAGGGGAAACCCCCAAATAGGGAGAATATTCTCTCAAGACTCAATTTCAATATATCAATAATCAATAATGTCCCGTTACATTTCCACCCATAAGCTTATACAGCCCATTAACATATCTGACATCATGATAAAATAAATCACATAAAAGAAATAAACTGAAAAATTAGACAAATCTAGAATAAAGACATCTCATATTATTCTCACTACATCATTCACCCTCTCCATGAAAGAACTCGACCTCGAGTTTATTTTGTGAGAATGATAGACTCCAACTAAGAAATCCCTTCAAAGTTCATTCCAAATCCAAAGTGAGATCATAGTAACTAAAGAATAAAATGAGAGAAGATTTGAAGCTATTTTTCTTGTATATTTTATCAATACTAGGTATGCCCTTTTATAGGGACTGTACAGAATAATCACAATAAATGTCAAAAAATAAAAATCTTATAAATAAGGAAACTTATATACAATAAAAGACTACAGCTATCACATTTAAAAACTACAGCTAATATTGCATATCTTTGTAATTTTATTTCTTGGCTGTCAATAGTAACAATTCAACAAAATGAGAAGAAATTCCATGCCATCCACCTTTGTCGTTGCTTTGCCCTTGCAGTACCAAATTATTCATAGACAAACTTAATATCAAATCATTCTTGCTTTGCATCAATATATTCTTCTTGAAGGCCTTCATTTTCCGTCAACGAATCAAACTCAATTGTGGTAGTCAAGGCAATAGTCGCAAATAAATTACACAAAGAAAGCAAGCACATCTTATCACAAATTTTTTCCTTCAATCCACTAAGAAACTCATCGCCATATTCCAATAGTAATCGTTCCCCTTGCCTACAATTGTGGTATTTTTCAAATAAAATTGAATCAAAATTAGGAAGAAGAAATAACTCACCCAAAAGTTGTTTCATCACTGTCCAACTAAGCACCGACTCTGCATTCTTTCTTTCTTTGATGTACTAATCGACTCCAACGAGCTTGGGCGAGACCTCTTAATTTTAAAATCACTAATGGGTTTTTTCTATGCTCCTCAATTTCAACTTGGTCAAAATAGAGTTCCACAATTTCTAACCAATGAATTCTTCAAGACACTCATTATGTCCATTAAAAGGTGAATTTTCCAAAGAACATGATAATTGAGTTGATAAAGGAGTTTAGTTTATCATTTTCTTAGAAACATTGGTAATTCTGAGTTGTGCTAAGCTGAATTGTTTGGTCACATTGGTTCTAGTTTGGAGCAAAAGAAGATTTAATGTGATGTGGGAAAGGGGGCCTTAAAATTGGAAAAGGAGGGCTGGTAGTGAGTTGCTCTGGTGTTGGGCTAATAATTAAGTGGGCCTTGCTAGAGATAAGAGAGTTGTGGCCCAATTGAATTTCATCAACCCTAACACCCTCTGTGTTCATGCACAGCAGGCAACACACCTGAAGATATCAAGCTCCTTCTGCCACCATGGACGTCGTTTGGGCCACATGGATTGCACCTGCACCGTCAGCGGAACCAGATTGCACAGGGTCGCACGCACCATTGTAATCTTCTTGTCTAGTTGTCTTTGTCGTAGAGAGCAAAAAACTCAGAGGTAAAAATCTGTTACATTATTTTGATAGGATTAGGGCCTTTTAAATAGGCAAATACACGGTATATGACATCTGTCAATATTCTACAAAATATTCTAGACCATTCTAATCCCTAAAAATCAGGAACAAAAATATCTAAACTAGGAAACAAATATTTCGAATTCCTCAAGGGAATGACCGAATACAATCGAGGAAATATATTACAAATACTTTCTATAATTCCAAATCTTTGTTGATTTGGTTCAAATTTTCAACACTCCCCCTCGAGCTACACAGAAAATATCTTTCACGGACAGCTTACCAATTAAGTTCGAATTGCTTGGTTGGTAATCCTTTAGTGAGAATGTCTGCAATCTAATCTGTAGCGGGAACATAAGGCAAACAGATGAATCCGTTCTCCAATTTTTCTTTCATAAAATGTTTGTTAATTTCCACATGTTTGGTTCGATCACGAAGAACTGGATTGTGAGCTATTAAGATAGTTGATTTGTTAGGGATAATTGTGGCAAAAGTACCCAATGTTTGGGTTTTGTACGCGGCATAGACCCAATGTTTATTTTTAGTGGCAAAAGTACCCAAAGTCAGTAAAACTGTAATTCCGTCAGCCTCCTCCGTTAGGTTCCGTTTCGTGATGACTGGACCAACACGTGTCACTTCGTGATTGGTCCAACTCAATAATATATTAGGGAATATATTTGCGGCATAAGTACCCAATGTTTGGGTTTTGTACGCGGCATAAGTACCCAATGTTTAAAAATAATTATGATTTGGACCAATAAAAACGTGACACGTGTCTGCCTAACGGAGTCTAACAGAGGAGGCTGACGGAATTACAGTTTTACTGACTTTGGGTACTTTTGCCACTAAAAATAAACATTGGGTCTATGCCGCGTACAAAACCCAAACATTGGGTACTTTTGCCACAATTATCCCTGATTTGTTATCAAAGTAAACCTTCATTGGTAATTGAATTCCTATCTTCAGTTCTTCAAGAAGTTTTTTAATCCATAATATCTCACAAATGCCAAGTGCAACTACTCTAAATTGAGCTCCAGCGCTACTTCATGCCACCACGCTTTGTGTCTTACTACACCAAGTAACTAAGTTTCCTCCCACAAAGATGCAGTAGCCCGAGATTAATCTTCTATCAGTGACGCTTAGGGATGTAAATGGGGCGGGTCGGCCCCGACCCGTTAAGACTTTTGATCCGGGGCAGGTCTAACCCGACCCGGTAAGGGTTTTTTTTTTCTTTTTCTTTAATAAAAGAAAGACTAATTTTTTTTAAAATGTTACAATATAAAAATAAATGGCAAGAAAATCTGTCATACTAGACATAAATGAATTGCCTAAATTTTTTTATAAATGGTCTTGCATACTAAAATAAATAAAATTTATATACTTCAAAGCAAAACATCAATTTTCTTCTCTATCTCTCTTAAATATATTTTGTTTTATTTATATATACATATATTTTGATTGTGATCACCTTAAATAGTTGTAGTAATTAGTTTTTTAAAAAATTTATTTTTTACAAAAAAATAAACAATCGGATCGGGTCATGATTCGACCCGCTTCAATTGCTAGCTGGTCGGGTCGGATCTTGACCCGCCTCGGTTTTGCCTCGCTTATTTTCGGATCATAGGTCGCCCCGTCGAATCAGGGCTCCGACCCGCCCCGATCCACCGGGTTTTTTTGCCATCCCTAGTGACGCTTCCTACCCAATCAACATCTATGTAAACTTTTACTCCAAGAGTATCATTCTTTCTAAACAACAACCATTTTCCTAGAGTGTCTTTTAAGTACCTTAGTACCCTTTGGACTGCATCGAAATGTTCTACTCCAGGAAAATGCATGAATTGACTTGCAACACTTAGTGCATAGGCAATATCTGGCCAGGCGTGAGCCAAATATATGAATTTTCCCACTAATGGTTGATACTGCTCTTTATTCACAGGTTCATCTAAACTGTTAGATTGAAGGTTTATATTGTATTCCATAGGTGTTTCAGCAGGTTTACATCCAAGTAGCCATGTTTCTTTCAACAAATCCAAAACCTACTTGCAGTGTGAGACAACTAGCCCTATTTTAGACCTAGCAAACTCCATACCAAGGAAATATTTGAGGTTTCCAAGATCTTTGACTTCAAAATCTTTTGACAACAATTGTTTAATCTCTGCAAGTTTTGTGTGGTCATTCCCTATCAAAACTATATCATCAACATTTTTTTTTTGAAAAAGAGATAGAGGCCTTTGTCTTTAGACTGACCCCCTTTCAAATATATTGAGAGCCCTCACTTATGGTGGAGAAAAACCGTGGTAACACGCCATCTAGAAACCAAAAAGGACAAACAAAAAGAAACAAACAAAGACCCCAAAACACCCACAAAAAACCAGAGCCCGCAACACTAAATCCATAAATTCCCCCAATCCCTACAAAGATCCAAAAAAGAAACCCCCTCAAAAAATTTAGATCTATACTCCCAAGTTGCAACCCAAAACTTGATCTTATCCCAAATAGTCTCCACTGAGCTAGAAACACCTTCAAAAATTCTGCTAATCCTCTCAAGTCAAATAGCCCAAAGAGTTGCCAACAATGTGCTCTGCCATAACCCCAAACTCAGCAGGCACTTTACCCCAAACCCTCCTAGCAAAATGACACCCAGGAATAAATGGCTAGCTGAGTCCCCTACACTCTTACATCCAATGCACCAGTTAGACAATAAACAATGAAAAGGTCTCCTCCTCTACAAGTTATCATGCACATTTAATCTATTAGTGAAGGCCAACCAACCAAACACATTAACCTTTGGGGGAGAAGCACTCTTCTACAAGTTCTTTGCCCACTTCTCTTCCGAACCTAGATGACCATAACTCAACCTCCAAAAGGCTGACTTACAAGAGAACAAATCACTAGAGTCCGGAAGCCACGCCCTCCTGTCATCAAGAATCTTTGGCAAGACAACATGCTCTAACAACTGGAGTAATAGAGCAAGGCTAGAAACCTCCCTATCAAACAAATTTCTTCTAAAAAGCAGGTCCCACCCGAGGCCTCCTAATCTCTCCGCACCCCCAAAGACCGCCAAATCCTTGATCAAACAGTTCCCAGCCTTGGACAACAGAAATAAATCAGGAAATTGGGACATTAAAGTAGCACCGTTGATCCAAACATCCTTCCAAAAACGAATCTTATCCCTTCTCCTCACTTTGAATCTGACCATCTAACTATAGTCCTCATACGATGCCGAAATATCTCTCCAAGGACTGCGAACATACAACCTCATCCCTCTTCTAGTATCCCAAAAGCCTCCATCTACCCCGTACCTACTCTTCACCACCCTACACCACAAAGCCTTGCTTTCTAGAGGAAACCTCTACAACCACTTCATGAGAAACACCTTGTTCCTCAAGTCCAAGTTACCAATACCAAGACCACCATGACCTCTCGATTTGCAAACCTCCTGCCAAGAGACCAGGTGGTCTGAACCTGACTTATCCAGACCTTCCCATAGCAAATCTCGCATCAGTTTCTCCATAATTCCCACTACACTCTTAGGAATACGAAAGAGCGACATATAATACACCAGAACAGAAGAGAGAATCAACTGAATGAGAGTCAACCTTCCCCCCTAGATAGGAAAGCACTTTTCCACCTATCCAGACGTTTGGCACATCTCGAAGCAACAGGCTCCCAAAAACCTTTGGAAAGAGGGGGCGCACCCAAAGGTATCCCCAAATACTTCATAGGCCACTGACCCACCTCACCCCAAATTCCCCTAGCCCGAAGGTCCACTATCTCCTCATCCAAATTAATCCCTAATAATTGACATTTCTGCAAATTAATTGACAATCCAGAAACACTGCTAAAAACCTTCAAAATATTAAGAACTGACGACTCTTCATCATTCACAAAGAATATCGTATCATCAGCGAACTGAAGGTGACTGACCTCCACTTTATCCTTGCCCACAGTAAACCCTCTGAAGGCAAAAATGCTCTTAGCCTTATCCACCATCCTACCCAAGACATCAACTACCATGGTAAACAAGAAGGGTGAGAGGGAATCCCCTTGGCGGAGACTCCTAGAGCCCTTAAATTTCCCCTTCGATCTCCCATTAAGAACACAGAGAATGATGTAGAGATGAAAAACCCAAGCATTCACTTTATCCAAACCTCCCCAAACCCTTTCTCATCCAAGACAAAGTCCAAAAAGCCCCTATCCATGCAATCATAAGCTTTTGCAAAGTCAATTTTGAACACCCACCTTGTCTAACCCTTGCTCCGATACTCCTCCCCGACCTCATTAGCCACCAAAACCGTGTCCAGAATCTGCCTCACCTCAACAAAAGCTCCTTGAGTTTCAACTATCATGTCTAAAAGAACCTCAACAAAAGCTCCTTGAGTTTCAACTATCATGTCTAAAAGAACCCCTCGAAGTCTAAATGCCAACACCTTCGAAATGATTTTGTACAGACTAGTGCCCAAACTAATAGGCCTGTAACCCCGAACGCAACAACTATCAATCTTCTTAGGAATAAGGAAAATAAAAGTCTCGTTGGCCCTCCCGTGAATAAGTCCATCATTGAAGAAACAATCACAGACTTCCCTAAGGTCACTTTTCATTATATCCCAATTGTCTTGATAAACTGCCATAGAAAACCCATCCAAACTCGGGGCCTTAGACCCATCACAATCAAACACCAAACGCCTTATCTCCTCAGAGAAAGGCCTCCCAATGAGAGAAGCCAAGAAAGAAGGAATAGGCTCCCAAGAGATACTGTCCACTCCTCTCCACTCCCTATAGACCGGAGTACAACGAAGAATAAAAACCCACAATAGCCTTTTTCAATATCTGCATTTATTTCAAAGGATAGTACCATCCTCTTGCTCAATCCTAGAAATTAAATTTCTTGCTTTACAAGCACTGAGAATACTATGAAAAAATTTGGAGTGAGAATCCCCTTCTTTAGCCCATTGACATTTCAACTTAAGCCAAACACCTCTCCTCTTCAAAAACAATTTGTTGCCACTCTTTCTTGATCTTACATTGTTCCAGATGCAAATCCCCATTCCACAGCCCCCTCTCCTCTAATCTATCCAATTCAAACATTCTTCTCTCCAAGGACTGTTTAAGCATAGTTCACGACCCATAAACCTCCTAACTCCACCCATAAACCTCCCATAAACTATATCATCAACATAGACGATAAGCACTGCTATTTTTCCACTTTTCGAGTGTTTGTAGAACATGTCATCAGCCTGACTCTGGTAATAGCCATGTCTTTTTACAGCCTTCCCGAAACGTTCAAACCAAGCCCGTGGTGACTGCTTGAGGCCATACAAAGATTTTTTTAGTTAACGTACCTTTCCATTTTCAAATTTTCCTTCAAATCCACGAGGTAACTCCATGAACACCTCCTCTTCTAGTTCGCCATTTAGAGAGGCATTTTTAATGTCTAGCTGAAATATGAGCTAGTTATGATGAACTGCTAGAGATAGTAAGATGCGGATTGAGTTTAACTTAGCAACAGGAGAAAAGGTCTCCTGGTAATCTATGCCATCGGTTTGAGTAAAGCCTTTTGCCACCAGCCTCGCTTTGTATCTCTCTATGCTGCCATCTACTTCCAGGCGATTGTTTTCTTCCCTTGTGGTAGATCGACCACTTCCCATGTCATATTTTTATGGAGAGCTTACACCTCTTCTAAAACTACTATCTTCCAACCCCAATCATCTAATGCTTCCTGGATGTTTCTTGGTACAAACACATGAGATATATTAGAAGTAAATGCTCTGAGTTTCTAATAATCTATGGTAGGATAGATATTTTGCAATAGGGTATTGGGTACACGACCTAGTTCCTTTTCTAAGTGCAAATGACTGATCTAGATTAGAAAAAATAGGATTATTGGAATTTTTAGGAGAAGAATTGCCTGAGGAATCCAAGTGACCAGTTTCCAGAGGAGATGATTGAGGTGGAACAATCAATTGATCTTCATTATTTTGAAGAAATCATCGTCTAGTGTAAACACGAAGCTCAAGATTATTTGGTGGTACTTTGATAGACACCCCATTACATTTGTGTATGCTAGGAGGGATAAGGGGAAAGGAACGGCTCAAGGGTAGTTGTGTCCAGGGGGTATTTGTCATTTAAAGTTAGTTATGGGAGCTGTTATTAGGTGGGAATGGGGTGCATAATAATACAGTGAGGCTAGGATATATATAGCTGGTAAGAGTCAGTTGAAGTTTAGGCAGGAATTGGTGATTGTAACCTCTTTTGGGAGAGACCAGGCTCTCGAACACCTGGGTTTCAATGAAACAGAATTTCTTTCATTATTTCTGCATTTTGTTTTGCTGCTATATACCATTTTCTTGCTGTTTGGGTGCTTAGAAGTAGGAATATCCTATCAAATTGGTATCAGAGCCAACGATTTCTATGGGGCCCAAGAGAGATCTGCCAAGTGAGGTGCTTGAGGAGAAGATGGAGCTGATGCAGTCTGAATTTCGGAAGGAATTGGAAGAGTTGAGAGTGGAATTTCAGCACCTTCCCAGAGAATTGGAGACGATGAAGACTGAAGTGTTAAGGTTACCTGCGATGGAGAAGAAGATGTACCACCTTCTGGTGGTTCATTTGGCCTAGTTGCTTCAAACTTCGGGGAAGACGGGAAGTGGATCTTCAGCTGGGGAGGCCGACTGTCAGAGGCCAGTTTTGGAGGAGGAGCATCGGTCGGGGGTTCGATCTCCACAACCTAGGGCACAAACTTTTTCTCCAGCACCTCCTATCATCGAAGAGCAATCCAGCGGCCACCCCGAACAGCAGCAACAGTCGTCGGAACCGTGGGGAGTTGCCCAGAATTTTGGCCAGGATTTTCGGCCACCTCGAATGGAGCTGCCTCTATTTTCAGGAGAAAATCCAGACGGCTGGGTTTATAAAACAGAACGCTACTTCTTGCTGATGCATCTTACGGAACCGCAGATGCTGGAAACGGCGATTATCGGCTTGGATGGTGATGCCTTGACGTGGTTCCAGTGGGAGAACCAGAGAAGGCCGATTAAGTCTTGGGCAAGTTTAAAACAGCAACTTCTTCTCCGATTCAGAGCGTCGCCGGTGGGGTTGGTCTCGGAGGAGCTCTTGTCGATCACACAGACAACCACAGTTAAAGATTACAGGCTGCGTTGGGAGATGCTTGCATCCCGAGTCCCCGATGTTCCAGACCACGTGCTGGAAGGGAGCTTTGTTCATGGGCTTCAAGAAAACATTAAGGTTGCCTTGCACATACTTCAGCCTGTGGGCTTGGCCAGTATTATGGATACGGCCCAAAGAATAGAAGAAGGACACCAACTTATGCAAACGGGCCAGCCCATCAGACCAAATTTACCCAAGCAAACCTTAAGCCCAATAACTCCCAACAGAAACACTTACCATACTTTTCCCGTGAAATCAGCTGTAACGTCCCCTACATCTTCTTCTTCTCAGGCGGCGGCAACCATCCGAAGCAACTCTGTTCAGCAGCCTAAACCCCCACCATTTCATAGATTGACAAAATCAGAGTACCAAGACAAGAAGGCCCGCGGGGTCTGTTTTCGTTGTGATAAAAAGTTTCACCGTGGACATGAATGTGATCAAAAATTTTTGCAAGTATTGCTACTTTCGAATGAGGAGGATGCGATTCCAGCGGAAGAGTCGCCGCCCTTCTCCCCAGAAACCGAAGATCATTGCGAATCTGAAGAAACGTTGGCCACCCTTTCTCTGAATTCTCTGGTTGGAATTTCGTCGGCGCACACTATGAAGTTAGCTGGGCAGATTGCTAGTCGGCCAGTAACGGTGTTGATAGACAGCGGTGCGACCCATAATTTTATCTCAACAGAGATAGTGGCAACAGTGGGTATGCCGATTACAGCCACCACTTGCTATGGAGTGCTCTTGGGGACGGGAGGAAAGGTCCGAACAGAGGGAATTTGTGCCAATGTAGAGCTGGATTTTGGAGCGTTGCGGGTTGTCACTGACTTTTTGCCATTGGAGCTCGGTGGGGCAGATGTGATTTTGGGTATTAAATGGTTGGAGACGCTGGGGAACATGTAGGTTAATTGGCGATCAATGGTGATGAAATTCGAGATGGGAGGGTCTTGGATTACACTACAAGGAGATCCCAGCCTTTGCAAATCTCCCATCTCACTCAAGGCGATGATTTTATCAGTAGAAGGGGAGGCTTAAGGATTTTGGGTTCAATTGGGAACGTTGTCCACTGAAGTTGTAAGTGAGCAACAGGCCATTCTGCAAGCAGTAGCATCGGTTTTAGAGGAGTTCCAGTCTGTGTTTGATATGCCAGCAGGGTTACCACCTTTACGGGCGCGGGAACACGCCATCATTCTTAAGGAGGGGGCGGGGCCGGTATCTGTCAGACCATACCGTTATGCTCAAGTTCAAAAGGATGAGATTGAGAGATTAGTCACTGAAATGCTTATTGCAGGAATAATTCAGCCAAGTAACAGTCCATTTTCGAGCCCGGTTTTGCTAGTTAGGAAGAAGGATGGGAGTTGGCGCTTTTGCGTGGATTATAGGGCCTTAAATAGAGAGACCATGGCGGATAAGTTTCCGATTCCAGTTATAGATGAGCTGTTGGATGAACTTCATGGGGCTCAAGTGTTCACCAAACTTGATTTGAAGTCCGGTTACCACCAAATTCGGATGAAGGAAAGTGATATTGAGAAGACAGCCTTTCGTACACATGAAGGGCATTATGAATTTTTAGTAATGCCCTTTGGACTAACCAACGCCCCAGCCACTTTTCAGGCGCTTATGAATGAAGTGTTCCGCGATTTTTTGCGGAAGTTTGTGCTAGTGTTCTTTGATGACATCCTCATTTATAGCTGGTAAGAGTTAGTTGAAGTTTAGGCGGGAATTGGTGATTGTAACCTCTTTTGGGAGAGACCAGGCTCTCAAACACCTGGGTTTCAATGAAACAGAATTTCTTTCATTATTTCTGCATTTTGTTTTGCTGCTATATACCATTTTCTTGCTGTTTGGGTGCTTAGAAGTAGGAATATCCTATCAAATTTCTGCTTGTGTCTCAACATGCGGAGGACTTAATTCATCAACATTTTCATGGGTTCGAACATCGAAAATATCATTTAGAATCTAGTTGTTTTGGTAATTAGGTAATGAGTAAATCCTAGGAATAGTAGTGGTATTTAAATCCCTAAACTGATCTTCATAACTTCTCTCTGCCTGAAGATGAGTTTTATCAAAATAAGGTTGCTTTTCAAGAAATATTACATCCATACTGATATGAATTTTTTTTGTTACTGGATTCCAGCATTTATATCCTTAATTATAGCATACCCCAAAAAAATACATTTTTCTGCTCTAGGGTCTAACTTGGAGTGAAATATGAACAAAAACCATTCAACCAAATATTTTTAAATCAAGTTTAGAGGTTAAATGACTTGCTAGAAAATTCTTTTGAAAACAACTCAAGGGAGTTTATAGTTCAATACTTGGCTAGACATTCTACTTATTAAATAACATGAAGTTAAAACAGCTTCACCCCACAAATACTTAGGCACATTCATAGAAAACATTAGAACTCTGCTTGCTTCAACTAAATGACAATTTATTCGCTCAACAATACCATTTTGTTGAGGGGTGACACGACATGTAGACTGGTGAACAATGCCTTTAGACCATAAGAAAGGACCTAAGCATTGATTAAAATACTCAATGCCATTATCAGTTCGAAGAATGCGTATTTTACTTTGACATTGGTTTTCAATTATTTTATAAAAGTCTTTAAACAAATATTCACCTTCAGATTTAGCATTCATTAGATAAACACAACATAACCAAGTATGGTCATCAATGAAAGTGACACCATTTTTTTCCAGAGTGGTAACCTTTGAAGCGCCCCAAACATCACTGTGAATTAGAGAGAAAGGACGAGACATGCGATATCCAATAGGTTTATAAAAATTACAAGACTTTTAGATAAATAGCAATGTTCACAATAAAGAGGTTTTAAATCCACACCTTTAAATAAACTAGGAAATAGATGTTTCAAATAGAGAAAACTAGGGTGCCTTAACCATGCCAAAGCATTATTGTTTCATAAGTAGAACTAGTACTACCACTTAGACCTTGAACTTGTCTATACTCACGACAATCATCAAAATAATAAAGGCCATTGATTATTTTAGAACTACCAATCGTCTTCCTGAAATCTGGTCCTGAAACTCCATGTAAGAATTAGAGAAAACAACACGACAGCTGGAGTCTTTTGATAGCTGGCTAACAAAAAGAAGATTGAAAGAAAATTTAGGAACATGAAGAACAAATCTTAATTCAAAATTATTGAATAATTTTACAGATCACTTTCCTGCGATCGGTGAAAAACTACCATCTGCAATGTGAACTTTGTTATGTCCAGAACAAGGAAAATAGGAGTTAAAAAATGTAGAATTATTTGTCATATGGTCGAAGGCACTAAAATCAATGACCCAAGGTGCAAACAACAGAGATCTAGAAAGAGCAGTCGAATTTCTACCTGTTTGTGCCAGAGCAACACGAGAAATACTAGATTGCATATCAAAATTCAGCCATTTCAAAAGTTGTTCAAGCTTTTCTTTACTGAGAATTTGGTTCAAATTAGAGGCTTTGTGTGCAGCTGGAGTAAGACAGATGTTCTTGTCTCCACCACCTCTAGTGCTCTTCCAATTAGCCAGTTTGCCATGTAACTTCAAGCATGTCTCACGAGTATGCCTTGGTTTGTTGAAATAATCACACCAAACACGTGCTCGGCCATTAAAAAATGGTCGTTTTTTTGACAAACAAGCAATATTAGCATCAAGGCAGAATTTTCAAGTGGTTCACTTGATTTTTTTCCAGCATGACATTCCGGCAACTTTCTTCACGTCTAACCTTAGAGAACACCTTGCCTATTTGGGGTAAGGGCCGTCTACCAATGATACGTCCATGAACTTCATCAAGTTCGACTTTAAGGCCACAAGAAATTTGAAGATCCGATCATCCTCCAGTTTTTTCTGATGGTGAGCAAGAACCTTAGTGCTCTTCCATTCATAGTCATCAAATAAATTGAGATCCTGCCACATTCTCAAGAGGTTGTCACTGCCGTAGACAACGGCGACGTCATTTGAATATTATCTTCGCTGGCCATGAGGTTTGTCTCCCTAGAAACCGAAGCTAGAGTGTCTTGAGATGTTGCTTGGGTGGTGAAACTTGGTCCTTGTGGAGGAAATTTAAGATAGTGATGATATTGTGTGATTTGAGCAATTTTAGAATCTATCGTGGGCTTTGCAAGTTGGAGGTCTTGCACAGGTGTTGTGTTGGAGGGTGTTGGAGATTTTAGATATAAGGGTTGTGGGTATGGTTTTTGGTGACTTTAGATTGGGAAAGATGAAACTATGAGTTTGATTTTGTGTAATGGGTTGGATGATTGGGGTACGTGGAAGGTAGTATGAAGGTATGGTAGTGTGGTGGTTGGTGATGTGAGTATGAAAGTGAAGAAATATGGTGGGGTTGGGTTAATGATGGTTCAGTGAAGAAAATTAAGATGAAGGTGATGAAGAAGAAAATGGAGGTGCTGAGGGAGGGTCACGATGGTGACAAGGAAGATGGTGGTGGTGGTGGTGGTGGATAAGATGGAGAGGACGAACGTTGGTGGGTACTCCACCTTTGAGAATCGTTTCTCTGGTAGAATGGATCATCAACTTCGTCTCGACAAAGCTTTCGATCCCATAAGGCTTCCGCTTTATGTTCTTCGACATCGAAGCGACTCCAATCACCATTCATTGTTATCGTACCTCTTGGGAAAAAGTCGAGGCTTTGATTACCAAATGATGCAGCGGGTTGGAATGGGTGAGCAAATTCTCATGCCAAATCCATGACAAACAAAGGGGAAACCCCCAAATTGGGAGAAAACTCTCAAGACTATTTCAATATATCAACAATCAATAATGTCCCATTACATTTCCACTCATAAGCTTATAAAGTCCACTAACATATATGACATCATAATAAAATAAAACACGAAAGAAATATACTTACAAATTAGACTATTCTAGAATAAAGACACCTCATATTATTCTCACTACATCAGCATTAATGTAGGTGAATCAAGTGTGGTGAACCATAGTTCTATAGCTGGTTTCATCAACTAGATAGTAGCAAATGGCATGTCCTGTTGATTATTGATTTCAAATGGCATAATACCAGTGTATCACAGAGCTTTTCCAAACAGATACAAAAAAAAAAAACGATAAACTGCTACTTTTGAATGACCACCAAAATCCAAAATATTTTCTACTAGAAATACAAGGCAGTTTTGTTTTAAAAAAAGAAAGAAATATTTCTTTAACAATAAAAAGCCCAAGTCCAGTATGACTATCTCAGTTATATAGTGGAGCAAGTACCTGTAGTAGAGATAAACTATGCCCCAGAAGTTCTACTATATAGATGGTAGAATTATAGTGAAGTAAAAAAGAAATCTTAACTCATCATTGTACCTGTGCAGATTTTCATTGAAATGGCCACTTTTAGTTTGCTCACTCTGTGAATTATCTCCCATGTAAAGCAAGGAAAAATTCCAGTTTCCAGCACGCCAAGCAGCCTCATACTGCAAAATAATTGATGAGCAAAAAGACAGATGGTAAATACTACACTAGAGAAAAACACACAATAACTTTCAAAGACAAGGAAAAAGATTAGTGGATTGAATGTATTAAGTTAGGAAACCTGTAATTCAGTAAACTCCAGATCATGCTGAAAATGACCATGCCTTGAAGTCAGCCCTTGGCAATACAAATCCAGCATGTGCATACAACCAATTTGTTGCAAAGACCTAATAAGACCCTTATAAGGCTTTCTCATCCGATCTTCCAATGCAGAAGTTGCTGGATTCTCTGTTGGAAAAGTCTGTTCTAGTAGTGACTTTTTAGAACCAGTTGTAGCTGAACGCACTTGTAGGTCATAAGATTCAAGAGCCTTTCCCCAATTTCCCTCATGCTCAAAAGTAGTTATTTGAGAGGTCAGCTGATAATGATATCACCCCCAAGAAAAAGAAGAAAAAAAAAGGGACAACCATGAGTACATGCTTATTTCATGAATTTATAACAACAGGTTAATGACAGATGAGAAAGTTGAGCACAGCAAACTTTCACTCCTCTTTCATAGATGTCCATCAGAATACAGGTGATAAGGTTTTAAATTTTCACATAACCTTGGCACATAGAACATACAAGGACAATTAAGGTAAAAGAAGTTAATTTTTTGGGAAGAGTGTGATAAAAAAAAGTGATAAGAAACAATATGTATATAATAGATAAAAAAGAAATACAAAACATGATATAGACGATCATCTAAAATTACAACCAAAATTTCCAATCACTAACAAATCAGTAAATCTCAAAACAACAATCTCTGAAAAAAAAAAGAAAACAATCTAGATGGTCAAAACAATTATAGCAAAGCTTGTTCAGTTGTATTACTTACCTTTAACTACAATTCAAAGCTAAGTTTACATGTATTACTTACCTTGTGGGACTGAATGATCCCATATAAGCTGTCAGGTTCATTGATATGAGTGACTGCTGAGACAAGTATCTCAATATGTTGAGGTAACTGAAGCAAAAAGACCAAATAATACAGATTAGAGAAATGGTATCAAACCAGAGAATAGGTAAAGTTAAACATATATACATAAATACACAAATAAAATAAAAGCCAGATTCCCTGTTTTTTATTTTTGTTTTGATCTGTTTTGATGGAGTTTTCCTTCTTTACTTGTATTTTTCTTAAGTAATAATACAAGTAGTTTTGTTTCAAAAAAAAAAAATTATGCTGCTCCATTTTGTAAACAATATATTCTGGAGCTCATCTGAAACTCAATAAAAAAAAGTATATGACATGGTATTTTTTTATCGACTAACCATTTCAATGTCAGAAAAATCTGGGCTGCCCAGTGTTAGGCTCCTGAAATTCTCCTCACACCAATGCTCCACATACATCACTGAAGTGAAGTAGGAGCCACAAATCTATACACACATGTTAATGAAATTAACACATGCCTACAGCCAAACAAGGTCAAAAGGCCACCAGAAGTACAGGAAGAAAAATTTAAGAAGAGTATGAAAGCATTGGAACTCACAACTGCGGACTTTGCAACTGCAAGATAATCAATAGAAAGCCAATACACCTGGGAACATAAACTTGTCAGAAAATGAAAAAGAAAGCAACAAAGTATCACATATATTAATTTCAAAAGTAACAAATCAATTGCAGAAAAGCATTGTGCCAGATCCATATATATGTAGTATTGAAAAAGAAAGATTCACTAATAATATTACTGAATGTGTTTTTCTTAATTGCTGTACATAGTATTACTCACTATTGTAAATATGCCTTAATTTCCTGATCTTGTACTAGTTACCTGTTGGTGTCTATAGCTCTTGTTCTATAAGAACCCATGTATACCTATATTTTCTGAGTTAAGACAGCTAAAGTTTACAAGAAGTATGGTAAATGGTTAAAAATATAAAGAGAATAACATCTACTTAGAGGCTAGATGCAAATGACTATTCTTTGCCTGCTTTACATTTAACAAGCCAATCAAAGATGTGGTCTTCAACTCCACACAGGAAAAACCAAGGATGAAGGATGTATGAAGTAACAGAAACTAAAAGCCACATCATGAACTTAGAATATTAATGCATTAAACAAAACTGAAGGGAAAATTGTTGCTGTAGCCAGTTCCAAAGAAAAAAGCAAAACCAACCAAAAAAATGTGTTGCATTAGCATATTTGCATGAAAAATTACCTTCTTCCATAAAGAAGTCGACAAAGACATTGTAGCCTTTCCAGAAGTGGAACGTGATTTAGAGCCATTACTAGAAGTCTTAGCACATTACGACACAAAGATGTATGCATTGTGAGTAGAACACTCAACAACCTCAAAACAACAGAAATTTCAACAAATAAATAAGAAACTGTATAAAATAATATAATATAATAAACCTTAGTATTTCCTTGCTTGGATTGTACACAATAAGATCTATCCGTGACATAACATAATCGAAGTTCATTCAAGGCATTCAGCAAGACTTGAATTGATTTCATTAATTTATTAGACTCCGTAAAAATATATTCTTGAACCTGCATTTAAAGCAATGACAAAATATTCAATTCATTTCCTCCTAATAATGAGCAGATGTAGCAAAATGCAGCATAAGACAAGTAAAGGTTCACCCAATAACAATCGAACAATTTTCCCAATATGAATTAAACATCTACCTAAAATGTGCTCAGGTACATTACATTACTGCTTCTGGATCAACTAAAGTCAAAAAACGAATAAAAAAAATACTGAGAAAATTAATGAATTTCTGTTCCTGTTCTAGAAGTAGATGAATAAGGCAGATTCAACTTTTGTCAAAGTTTATAAACTAGATTATTGTAAAAAAAAAACACAAACATATCACGAAAATGAGATTTTATATAGATTATTGACTCTGATAAACTAGTTTTAATAATTATTTTGTTTCCTAGAAATCAGAACTAGATTAAGTTGCTTAGAGTTATCAGTTTCCTATATTTAATTTCATACAAAGGTCATTTATTTTTTAAAAATAAAAAATTACAACAATCATTCAGCATTATTATAGTTTCAATACATGAAATGACAGAAAACAAAAAATAAACTAATGAAAAAGAGAAAGAAGAAAAAAAAACCTGCAAGGATATCAATTGTTGAAGATCAATATCTAAGTCTCTCCTCCCAGCTAGATTTACAAAAATACTTGGTAATAGAAGCTCTGCAACTTCAACTTTCAAAAACACAATCTCCTGGCATAATCTGAAAGCAGGAAATACAAACTAATAAATTTGTTGTTATATTATTAATATAATCTTTAAAAAAAATTGACCAAAGGCTTTTTTATAAATTATAATAATAAATCTAGATATACCGCATAAACTTCAAAAGAATATATATACCTTAGAATTACATCTGTGCAATAGCCACAAAGCAAATGGGCAAGCGGACAAATCCATGTCTCAAATGTTTTACCATGTGTCACCCATAAAGTTGAAGTACCCAATGAAATTGCTTCCGCTGATGAGAAATTTAAGGAATCACTAATTGTGTATCGAACAAACATAATCAATTAAAGCCAAACTGAAAACAGCAGAGAGCAGAAAAGAAAACAGAGAAAAGCACAGATACATTGATTTGGTTAGAAAGAAGCAGGAGTATCTTTGAAGTAGTTTACGTAGAGTTCTATTCATAATGGAATAGAGTTAAGTAGTGAGTAAACGCTCAAAAATTGTTTAAATAGAACCTTTATCCTCATATATTGCAACCATCACTTCAATCATGACAGTACCAACCATAACATTAAGCAACAGTACTAAGCTCTGAAAACATACAAAAAACTTACCTTCAAATTTCCTTTCTAAATCTGAAAGGCACTTCTCTACCATCTCAAAACTTATACCCTTAGAATGGACCTGCATTAATTATACAAATTAACTTCCATCGGGATGGCTTCAATAAAATGGTTAAAATGAAGAAGGAAAAAAAGCAGCAGAATTAAGTTTGCAAGTCATCCTTGAACCTTTGACCTGTGAGTAATTGTTCACTCACTCGATCAAAAGGCTGCAAGGCAACAGAAATAAGTAATAGATATGAATTAAAAAAAAACTTCATATAACCAGAAGAAAGATGCATAAACAATCACCTCAACAAGAGATCTCTCGTAATTATCAAATGACTGCAGAGTTCTCTGACCCCTTTCAGTAGAAAGAATTCCCTGGTTGAGAAAATCAAGTATGGAATCAGTTAATAATTACATTCCAAATTCACCCAAAAAAAGAACTACAAATTAGCACAGACAAATAAATATTTAAGTTTAAGTACCTATAGGCTATAGCATTAAGATCTGTAAAACTATTGTGAATCCACATTAGAAAAATTGATATTTGGGACAACCAAACACATACAAGATTCTCCTTGGTTTCGCTTTAACATATATTGAACCCATGCTATTGATTTTTGCAACTTTTAGCAAAAAAAATGTACTGCTAATGATTGACAATCCCACAACTCTGATCTTTTGAAAAAGTAGCACAATGTGATAAAGAAAGGCAACTTTTTCCTAATGATAAGCCTCCTATTCGGTTCACATATTTATTATGTATTTATCTGTTATGCAAGGGTAGTTTGGGGTTTTATTTCAATTTTTCAGCAAGGCCTTGGAATTGGAGAGAACGTTGTTCTATTAGTGCAAAGTGTGTGAGCAGAGGAAATTATTCTGGAATATTGTAATTGAGAATTGCTCTTGGAGTTTTCTAGCCTCTCGAATGCTAGATTTGTTTCTTCCAGATTCAATACAAAGTGACCTGAGGTTATTTCATTCATCTATATTGCTGTGTATACCACCTAACAGATTTAAAAAACAAATGCCCATAACTCACCCGAAGAGCTTGAGATGCAGTATCTACTATTTTAACAGAATCATCCATCAGATACTTCTTTAAAAGTTTTAAAAGTGCAACCATGAGACCTTCAGACATGGCAGTATCCATATGCAAACCAACTTCTGGAGAAAAGTTATGATTACTAGTAGTTTTGCAGGAATGAAGCTCCCCATAGCTTCCAGGTAGATGGAAGACAACAGAATATGGGTCACCAATACCAGCCTGAACTCAGGTTGAAGAAAAATAAAGAACGTATTAAAAAAAAACATTATGAAATTGCATTTATACTCAATGGAGAATAACAAAGTAAAGCAGAAAAAACAAATAATTATAATAATAAACAGATACCTATACACACACACACACACATTCACACATATAAATGATATCATTACCCTAGAAATAAAATCAGACACCAATGCTCCAGCAGTACTTCCATCATCTGAGCCACAAATGCGCACTAGTGTCCAGATAGCATATACAATTTCATTGTCAAAATGCCACCGTCCACCTTTCATGAGATCTTCTGTGTTCTTTTCACATGGAAAAGAGTCCTCAGAAAGTAACTTCTTGTGCAGTGCTTGAAGACTACAAAAATATAATAAGTTTATAATGAAAAGTTGAACCATTTAAACATTTGAGAATGTTTAAATTCTTACAGCAAACAATTGTTCATTCTTAATAGTGAGCCTATAATAATTCCCACCTATAACTTCAAGCTTGGTAACTACCAACGGAAGAGACATTAAAAGGACAAACTACCTTGACAAAAGTAATCTTGGTGGAAGTTGGCAAGATCTCTTCACCAACTAAATTAGAGAAATAATATAACAGAAAATTAGTTAGAGAAAATCTTAAAATAGCACCAGAATAACACCAAAAAAACTAATAAAAATTCTACAATTTCAAAACAACATACCTTCAACATGTGATCTTTTGGAGAGTAGTTTTGGCTTATTTCCTTATGGAACCTTCTAACCTTATCAAAGATATCTACTTCAGGAAACGGTTCCAATTCCTGCCAAAAAAATAAAAAATATCAAAGATTAAGGAGCATGATTCTGCCAATGTACGCAAGATTGATTGCTGGAATTATATATGGATCAGATAGAGCTACACTGATGTAATCATAAAGAGATGGATCAGAATCCACAGTCAGCTGAAGGAGCAGAGGTAAAACTTGAGATGATTTAGTGCCAGATTGCTCTCCATTAGCTTTAGAGGGAATGCAACAAGCCACCAACTTTGAGACTAAAAACTGTACCGAATAGCATAATCAAATGAGAGCAAATGATGCTAGAGAAGAACAGCAGAACTAAAAAAAAAACATATTGAATGGATATGAGATACATACCTGAAGTTGCTCGCCCAACACAGTCATCATTTCTTTGGATGGGTTATGTTTGATTGTATTTAGCAATGCGGAAATGATGTGAAAGCACTGATCTTGTAAGGCATCACAGCCAATGAATTGCCCAATCAAATTTAAAAGATAACTGCATGAACCATCATTTCACAAGAATCAAATATTGCAAAGATAACTGCATGAACAATCATTTCACAAGAATCAAATATTGCAATTGAACAAGGTAGGAAAATTCAACTTGACATTAACATAGAAACTAAAACAACTGCAGAGAAAGTTGAGCACATGGATAATAAAAATGGCTACTAATTTTGTTTACTTGCAGGAAGTATAAGGAAGAACTTTCAACAATTCTGCTTCCGCCAAAAAATAAAAGGTTTGAACCAAGTGAAGTGACTAGAATAATATGGTGGACCACATCAATCAATATTTCCTTTTGTCCTCCTAGTCGGCACTTTGCTTCATCCCAGCTAGATCAATACAATCCAAAATGTTACAGAGCTAAAACTTATAATTAAATTTTGACCTTTCTAATACTAATTTATATTGAATAGAGAGAGTGTTGACAACTTTAAAGACTAATAAAATAGCAAAACTAAGCCTAGTCTACTATGTACAGGAGTAAACTTATTTGCACATTTACAGCAAATTTTACTTCCAAAATTTCCATAATCAAGTAAACCAGAAGAACAATCTGTTCAACACTTTTGACTCTTATCACAGTTGAAAAGGGATTAGCAAAGCAAATGACAATTTTTCAAAATGGCTTTAGCATTATAGCTTTAATATGATTAATAACGAATCACAAAACAATAATAAAAATAGTTTTGAGCATGCTTTTTGCTAAATCACAAAAGACAATATTGTGTACTCACTTGAAAGTGCTTGATGAAGCAACTCTATTTCCAAGTATATCTATAAGCACCTGAATGCTTGCCAATCGATGACATTTATGCCTATAATGCACTGCTGCAGTAATTTTATAGTGCAGCTCTAGTATAAACTGCATAATTAAGACAGCAATTTATTTCACTGAAAGAGAGAAGTGAATTGAAAAGGATCTCAAACAAACTACAAACATAATTGCATTATCACCATGAAAACTCTATCCCCACGAAAAATGTTAATCTTGTCCATAACACCAGCTCTTGTAGGATAATCGTCCCTGCACATGGCCAAACCAAACATTTCAACAGAAACCATAGATAGATGAAAAAGAAATACTAAAGTGCAAAAATAAAAATACTGACATCTCCAAGAAACCATCAACAACAGTTCGAATTGCTTGTTCAACTATATCCAGAGAAAAGAATGGGATAGCAGGTTCAGAAGCACTTGATGCAAGGGATAGGATATGGCTGACGATGGATACCTGACAAAGAAGCAGAAATATAAAAAATTAATCAAATAATATTTTTGACAAAACAGTATGAACTCCACCTAATTAGTTATGAAGAAAAATTCCAGACATATAAAGAAGAGTGCATTTTTTAAACCACTAGCCAGGCATATTATCAGCTGGTTTGAGAGAGAAAACAAATCTTTTATTCCTAATTAATCAAACTCTGATTACATCACAACCTGCTTTATAGAGATTGTTTAACAAACTCTATCTTAAATAATATGATAAATAATTTCAAAGATAGAAAGGCATAAACTCTAAATGAGATACAAGACCTCCTTTAAACCATTAAGTCTAGTTTTCAACTCCTTGGATTAGATCCATTACTACTTTACTCTTGCAACTCCAAAATGGAATACACAAAACAAATTATAAAAGATAACTGATCAACATCAGGTTTTTACTTTGTTGAATTATCTGAATATTTTTTAAATAATTCAAAATAACTATCTGAAAATATTTCCTTATGTAACTTAGCTGGTACTTACATTAAGAATTAATATTTTTTTGTATTTCAAATTAAGAAGTAGCAAAGTCTGCTACTTAGTTGTAGCCTACTTGTAGGTGTTGTCTTTCAAGAGTTTTTATCTACATATCAATTTGTAAATCAGTTACAGTAGTACGATTTATTTTTCAGATTATTCAATCCCCCTCAAATTTCTATTGCACACCAAGTCATTACAGCATTATGCTGGCATCCTTAAGGACCTTAACTACTACAAAGTGAGTTTACTCTGAACTTAAGTTGCATAAAGTAATGAAGATCAATAACTATGCTCTTTGTTGTACTTTCTGTTAAGAAAAAGAAATTCTATTAAAAAACCAAACAAGATATCAAGTTCACTAAGTGCTAATAAATATAGCATGCAGCTTATTGTGAACTTAAACTTTCAACACTGACTCCACTAAAGTGACTTCCTCTTTTTGGTAAAAAGTAACTTTACAGAAGTAGGCGCATACCATATATTTCTTTATGAGTGTATCTCGTCCACTCTCAGATATTTGTGCAAGATGCAAAATTGAATGCTGAAGCACAACCGATCCTTTTTCCCCACATGCCTTACTGCAATGGAATCCCATACAAATTGAAAAGATCTGCACGAAGTGATCTTTCACCAGAATTGACAATGGTTGACCAGCTATCTAAAACAAAACACGCTTAGAAAATGAAAAGTTTTAACAGCAAATATAGAAAGGTAAGAGACATAGAAAGCAATGACAGCACTATATCTCTTCGATATAAAAAGTGTGTAGATACAGTTTTTTATTTTTTATTTTTATTTTTTTGTCAACTTTAACAGAATATTATTATATTTAACAAAATATTTTTATATTTAACGGTAAATTGTAAACATGACTTAAACTTAAATAAATAAATAATTAAAAAAATTAAAATATAATATTTTTTAGATATTTTACAATGATAATTATTTAAAAATAATAAAATCATATATTTAATAACTTAAATAAAATTTGATTAAACTTAAAGTTAATATTACATTAAAAATATACTATTAGAAACTAAAAATAGTTGATGCATGGATATTACTGTCTACACTATGACTTTTTCTATTCTAATTTTATTTCAATTATTAATTTCTTTTTAAATATTATTGTATTTTATATATGTTATGTAGTCATGTAAATATATATCTATGTCAACATTGTGTTTAGAAGTCATATATTTAGAAATTATTGATATAAATATTTATATATACTATCGAACTATAATTCATTCTATTATATATATATATATTAAAAAAAAACAATATTTATAATTTTAGAACTAAGTAAACGTGCATTGCACGTTGCTTCTACCTAGTCTTAGTAAATGCATAGAAGTGAACACATAATCTTGTTTCTATATTTTACTTTATTATTTTAATATGAATTGAGACTTCTTGCATTGATGAGTAGAAACAATACAGCAGCAATTATTAGCTTCAATGCTAATTAATCATTTCAGGAGTCTCCCCATGCAAAGATTCTGTGCAAAACCTTAGCTTCCCCCAAAAGTAAAGTGTTTGTCTGGTTGTTAGTATTGTTTGAGCTTAGATGTCAAAATTTATTTTGCAGCACCTGATGACATTTTAATGCCAACTATAATACCTGATCAATTGCAACATCAGATTAAAAAAAATTAAAAGGTTTTATCAATCACATCCCGGTTAATAATCCTACCTTAGAAACCCAGTTGAGATTAGAATTGTCACCATGCAGAACCAGAGCTGGAAGAAGCCAATTGCAACAATACTGCATGAAATAACTAGGTTCCGTAACTGAAACAAAGAACTGTCTTATCTGCAAAGATAAAAAAAAATATATGATAAGAGACAATACTTTTTTTTTTTTTGAAGAGCAAACAAAGACGATATTATCAAGGAAGACAAAGCAAAACAACCACAAATCCTGCCAGTAGTACACTTTGCATACTTTCAGACAAAAAAAAACAATAACTTTGTTGATTTTACGAATGATCATCAACAAGAACACTTACCTCAACAAGTGCCACTAAGCTCACACCACAAGCAACCCAACAAAAGAGAATTGATCCTATGAGCTCTTCCAAGTACTGCAAAAGAAGTTTTGACATTAAAGCTCTATAAATCTACTTCCCATTCAAAAATAAAAAAATTTAAAAATTTTAAGAATACAAGAAAGCTGAATGAAATCCATAATTCATCCGGAATACTCCATGCAAATTAATAGACTGTGAAAACCCTTCTAATATTTCATAAAACCATCTAAAGCCACAAATGTGAAAAATGATTAACTAGGCTAAGATATATAGCCCATGGACTAGCAGTAGAAAGAGAGAACTATTATGTCACCTTAAACCTAGTTGCATACTGAAGCTTTCTGGAAAGATTGTCAAGTACCACAAAAACCAATCCCCTGAAAAAGGGTAAAAGAAATTGAGAAAGGGTTACCAATCATCAGAACTAACTTGGAATTCATTTGGGATAGCTTTTAATTTTATTTTTAAGCCATAGCAGAAAAGAAAAGGAAAAAAGTATAACTTTTTTAATTATTATTGTTCAGATAGTTTCTTTTCAAAAGGAGTTTTCAAATTACACAAGGTTTAAATGTATTCAATTTTTTTCTTTGATTAGGACAGATGAAATAGATAATATTAAAATTTCACTAAAGTTCAAAACAGTTTTTTTTTAAATCTTTTAAAAGACCTTCCATAGAGAGCTGCTATTTTAAGAAGACCTTCCAAATAGATAAGAAGTTTTAAAAACTCAACCAAACATTCCAAAAAGTGACTTTTAATCTCTAGAAGAGCTTTCAAACTCATGCCAATTGAATCCTACATCAATTCAATTGTGATAAACAAAGAGCAATACCAGTACCTCAGACAAGGATCAATAGCAGAAATCACACACATCATAAATACAGCCTGCATGATGTGAATAGAAAACAAATGAGTAGCACCTCAATGTAAAAGTTAGAAACTTGACTAAATAAGTACTGATAATACTTATGCATAATCATTAAAAGGAAGAAACAATAAAGAATGATGGTCCACCAAGACCATACAAAACCAAATTTTATAATATTATTTATACTCATTAAGATCATTAGCAACAGAAGAGGGAAGATAAAAAAATATATAAATATATATATATATGTACATATTACAGAGAATAAGAATAAAGAATAGAGATAAAAATTTACATAGATGACCTTTTAAAAAAAAACTCTTATTTTTTAGAAATTTAAATAAATAAAATGTCTCCAAGGAACCAATCACATATTGACCTTTGCCTTCTAAAGGGGCAGAATTTAGAATTTTCCAGCACAGCTCCTTACAAAGAGCGACTCTGACATACTACCTTTAGCAGAACCTTCTTTGCCCCATACACGAAATTTGTAAACCAAATTGAGAAAGACATCATATTTACCTGCCGTTCTATTTTCTCACTATTCAATGCAAGGTTCATGAGTGTAATGATAACAGTTTCCATTGTAGGACGAGGCTGTGGACCTGCTGCTAAGACCTCAGCAGCAGTAACAAGTTTTTCTTTTGAGGAAACCACCAATGAAATGCCAAAGTTGGAACTAGCAAAATAACCAAAATTAAAAAGATGTTATTGAGAAAAATGCAATTGATATTAAACATCCTATCATCTAAGAAAATCTACATCCATTTGCATGGTGACAAATCTAAACGGTAAAAAAAATCAGCTGCATTTACACAAGTATGGAGCAAGAACAACGATTCATTATTTAATTACTTCCATGGGAAAGATAAAAGAGAAATACTGTGCACTTCAATTTAGCTTACTTAAAAAAAAAACAAATATCACTATCAACCACAAATTGATTTTCTTTTTTTTTTTTTTTAACGAAACAACCTTGCATTAATAAAATACTACAAAATGATTTTCTATATTTATAATCTACAAAAATCACCTCCTGTGATTTATTTTTTTGTCAATGGATAAGAATTCATTTTCAGTGTCAAGTTACAGTTAGTGACACAGTCTAAGATTCTAAACAGAATTTATGTTACCCGTAGAGCCAAATAAATTTCATAAGAGGAAATAAAACATTTGTCATAAGCATAAGAGCTAGCAATCACAAATTAAAAAAAAATGGTAAGTAAAAGCCACCAGATATCTTGGAATAACTCTTCATGACCTTCCCAAGTTTGGAAAAGAACACCAATCTGTCCAGCAACAGAAAACCTAACGCGATAATCAGTATCTCGGAGCATCATTAGCAACCGTTCAACCATTGCCTGTTATGAGTTGCACCACAGCGATCACAAAAGAGCAGAATTCAAGGTAAGATAAGAAATGTATTCTAATTTCATGAAAATAAAGAACAAAAGATGTAATGTATGCATCCTGAACAGCCGAGCTAGGCAACAAAAAAAAAAAAGTTGCAATAGTAAACCAAGATAAATAAATGAGTAGTCCTTGAAGTTCAGAATCAAGGTGTGGGGTATATGGCTTAAATTTGTATTCAGCTACCTGGTTGAAAAGCCTTTGGAAAATAGGAAACTTAGGAATTTGTTCTTTATTGTTGTAGGGATGATTCATTATGGATGGTGTAATATAGGTTTTTCCCATGAATGTTAGGATTTTGTAAAGTTTTTATGAAGCACAAGAGATAGAAAGCGCGAGAGACTAAAACAAAATTATCAATGGGTGATTGGCCAAAATTACATGACAGATTGTGGACAAAGTATCCTAGGCAACATAAGATGGAGATAAATATCCAAATGGTGTTTTGTAATTTAGAGTCTTTCAGATTTGTACTTGTTGAGTTGGTGTATGCCAGTTACTTGTACTCAGTTATTGTCTTGTAGGTTACTGGGGGATAAAAAACTGAATCAGATCTGGAGGTCCACTATCTTGGCTTGTCTTTGGGCGATTTGGTTAGAGAGGATAGAAGAATTTTTGAAGATAAGTATTCTTCGTGTGAGGATAAAGCTCTAGGTTGCCACTTGGTTGTATTGCACGAGAGGCTTTGAGGGGTATCCTTTTTAGACCTCACTAGGGAGTGGAGTAGTTTTTTGTTTGTGTAGTTTTGGTGTTTTGTAGTCGGGTTTGTCCTAAAAAAGTTTGTATTTATCTGTTCTTTTGTCTTTTGATTGTGTTGCTAGAGATGTCTTTAGTTTCATGTATTTCTCTAGTTTTCTTTTCTTGTTTTTTTTTGAAAAAGAGACGGTGGTCCATGTATTTCTCTAGTTTTCTGTTTGTTTCCAAGGTTTTCCTCCGCCACAAGGGAGGGTTTTCAATAAATTTGGGAGAAGGTCACTCATGGACATGTGAACTTTATCTATTTTTTTTTTAAAAAAAAAAAAGATTCTCTACAATTTTCAATTGATTTAGTTTGGTTTGATGTGTTTGGATGTATCAACTCCTTTCGTTGTAATGTTTTTTATAATCTTAATGATACTAGTCTTGATGCTTATTAGAAAAATCCATGAAAATCTTTTTTTATCTAAGCAACTTATTTCAGCAGTTATCATAACTCCATCTCAGCCATGATTACATACGTTCATTGCATCCATAGTCATCAACTTATAAGACCAAACTACAGGGGAATATAGAGTGACCTTTTACCAATTGGCTGTGAGCGCTTCATTCATACATTGCTCAGACTCATCACATATACAAATTAAGAAAATGCAATATACAAGTTCCAACTAACCTTGTCCTGCAAATTTAACTTGTATTGGTATCAAAAAGTCAAAAGCACTTTGGGTCCAGCACACAATCATGCTTTGTATGCTCAGAGTTAAAAATAGAAAGGAAAAAAATAAAGAGTACAATACAAACAAATTAATTTGCATTGTCGTTAAATTTTACCTGGCCAATTTGGGGACTGAGTACAACAAAATCACATATGCAGTCAATCAGCTTAACACGTCCAGACCACTCCAGATGATCAAACTCTGAAATTTTATTTACCAGAGCTCCAAGATGCATCATGCTCTGGAGAAATGAGAGAGAAATAAATTAATTTTTTTTTTATTTTCATGAGATAATTTTCATCCTGCACTATGTTAGGCCTCCAACTCACATCACTTATGTTAGACGTAAGAAACAGAGGTGCTGATTTATATTATGGGGTTATAGAATTGTAATGGGTTGCTATTAATTACTATTATGTTATTTAAGTTGTGTGTTATTGCTGTCAGTTTTGGATTGGGAATAGGTTGTGCCTTATTTTATAAATAGGTAAGGGCTTGGTTTGTAAGGGTATTGTAGAGTGAGTTGTTGAAGGTGTGGAGAGTTGGCGGTCTCTCTAATACCACCAGTGGCTGTGAGAGTGTATTTGCCTATTTCTCTTAATAGAAATTCCAGAACTTTTGTGCTTCAATTACTTACTGTCTTGCTAGTGTTGTGCTTGGTTTCTAGTTTGTTCTTGCTTATTTTTTTAGGTCTTAAGTGGTATCAGAGCAGTCTCCTTCTTGGGCTATGGTGGGCGTAAAACGGGTGGAGAACCGGGTTGACGATTTGGAGGAAAAATTGGAGGCCATTCAAACTGAATTTGGCCAGCTGCGATCTGAGTTCTAGAGACTCGAAATTGAAAAACTGCACAACGGAATCGATAAAATTCAAAACCTGGAGTCAAGTATTTGCGCCCTTGTTAGGTGGTTCGATGACTTTATTCATCAAAGGCCCAACTTGGGTCCTCAACCTTCTGCTGCATCTGGTGCGAGTCCGAACCCAGCGGCAGCTTCTAGTAGTGATAAGGAGAAGAGTATGGACGTCGAGCATTCTGTGGAGTTACTTATGCCTAGAAACTCGTCTGATTTGTTAGCCAGGAAGTTGAAGCTGCCCATTTTCGATGGGATTAAACCAGATGGATGGTTGTTTCGGGCTGAGCGGTATTTCGACATCAACCACATGCTTCCTTCAAAGAAGCTTCGCGCAGCAGTGGTGTGTCTTGAGGGTGATGCTCTTTCGTGGTATTATTGGGAGGATGGAAGATGACCTTTTCGTGGCTGGGATGAATTCCGTGACATGCTTCTTGAACGTTTCCGGTCATCTCAAGAAGGGTCACTTCACGGGCAACTTTTTTCTCTTCGGCAACTCTCCACAGTTCAGAGGTATATAAAGCAGTTTGAAATACTTTCAGTCCCTCTCCGTGATTTATCGGAACAAGTATTGGAAAGTATTTTTATAAAAGGGCTACGTGAGGACATTAGGGCTGAACTCAAAATTTTGGAGCCCATGGGCCTTGTCAGGAAAATGAAATTAGCCCAAAAAATTGAAGACAAAAATCAGGCCCTTTTGTCGTACCAATCTGGACCCAATTTATCAATGGGGCAGCATACTCCTTCTGGTGCTACTTTCACTCACCGATCTTCTCACGCATCCACCATACATGTTAATCGACCAGCTTCCTCTAACATATCAGTTCCAAAACCCCCTAACCAATCTTTTTTTCACAGATTAACTGATGCAGAGATGCAAGTCAAACGAGAGAAAGGACTTTGTTTTCGCTGTAATGAAAAATTTAGTCCAGGACACCCCTGTAAGAAGGAACTTCAAGTTTTATGGGTCAATGAAGAACCAGAAGATTCAGGTGATGATGGACTGATCGTGAAAGCCACCACCGACAGTTCAGTGGTGGGGGATGAACCAGAATCTCAATGTTATCCCTTTCTTCCTTAGTGGGTCTATGCTCTCCACACACACTATGAAGGTGCGTGGGCTGATTGGCGAACGATAGGTTGTGATTTTAATTGATTCTAGAGCCTCACATAATTTTATTTCAGCAAGCCTAGTTGAAGAGATAATATTGCCTATTAGCCATACACGAGAGTTCGGAGTCGCTATGGGCAATGGTGATGAGGTTCGTACTATGGGGGTATGCCGACAGGTTTGCTTACACCTGGAACAATTTGATGTGATTGCAGATTTCTTTCCTCTGCGTTTGGGCAATTCGGAAGTAATTTTGGGGTACCAATGGTTGTCTACTCTTAGGGAATCTTACATGAACTGGGGTACCATGCGTATGAGGTTTTCAGTGGGAGGCTTGAGGGTTAAGCTTCAGGGGGATCCTTCTTTGAGCAAAGCTCAAGTTTCCTTAAATGCCATAATGCGAACGATCACTCATGAGGGGCATGGTCTGCTGTTGGAACTTGGGCAGATGACTTTGTTGGCACCTGATTTGGATAACTCGGCCTTGCCGATTATATCGTCGCCAACGATGGCCACTCTCTTAACTAATTTCAGTGATGTCTTCAACATGCCTTCTTGCTTGCCCCCTACTAGAGTCAAGGACCATGCCATTATTCTCAAGGAGGGCACCTCACCAATTTCGGTTCGTCCTTATCGATATCCTCAGTTTCAAAAAGATGAAATTGAACAGTTGGTTGCTGAGATGCTAGCGGCTGGGATTATCCAACCCAGTTCAAGTCCGTATTCTAGCCCAGTTTTATTGGTAAAGAAAAAAGATGGGAGTTGGCGCTTTTGGTTGACTAACGTGCTTTGAATCGAGCAACAGTTCCCGATAAATTTCCTATCCCTGTTATTGAGGAATTATTGGATGAATTACATGGAGCCCGAGTATTTAGCAAGATCGATCTTAAATCCAGATATCATCAGATTCATGTCCGTGGAGAAGATGTGCCCAAGACTACTTTTCGCACTCATGAAGGGCATTACGAGTTTCTTGTCATGCCGTTTGGGTTTACCAATGCCCCCTCCACTTTCCAATCCTTGATGAACGAGGTTTTTCATGAATATCTCCGAAAATTTGTTCTTGTTTTCTTTGATGATATTCTGATATACAATTCATCTAAAGAAAGTCATCTTTATCACTTACATTGTGTTTTTTCTTTATTGCGTGCAAATCAACTATATGCTAATTCTAAGAAATGTGCTTTTGCTCAAACGAGGATTGAGTATCTAGGGCATATCATTGATGATACCGGAGTCTTAGCTGATCCAGCAAAAGTACAAGCCTTGGTGGACTGGCCTCAACCAACCAATCTTCGTTCCTTGGCCTTACTGGCTATTATCGTCGTTTTGTGCGAGATTACAGCAAGATCGCATGGCCATTAACCCAGCAACTGAAAAAAGACGCTTTTGGGTGGAATGCGGAAGCGGAGGCATCTTTTCGCCAACTTAAAGAAGCCATGATCAGTGTACAAGTGCTTGTGCTACCTGATTTTTCTAAGCAATTTCTGATTGAATCAAATGCATCTGGTTTTGGGTTGGGAGTTGTCCTTATGCAAGAAGACCGTCCCATTGCCTTTTACAGTCACAAGCTCAGCTCTGTCTCTCGCATTAAATCTGTTTACGAGAGGGAACTAATGGCAATTGTTTTCACCATTAAGAAGTGGCGCCCATATCTTCTTGGTCAAAAGTTCATAGTTCGTATGGACCAACGCAGGATAAAAAATTTATTAGATCAACAAGTTATCGATGGCGAGCATCATAAATGGTTATTAAAGCTTATGAGCTATGATTTTGACATTCAATACAAACCAGGAAGTGCTAATACTGCTGCCGATGCCCTTTCACGATTACCGGTTGAAGTCTCGCTGGGTACACTTTCTACCATAATCATTCAAGATTTTAAGGAACTCAAGGAGCAAGTTGATGTTGATGCCTTTCTTTCTAATATCAAGCACTGCGTGCAGCAAAATCCCGCTTCTTATTCTTCATATTCAATTGTTGGGTGCCATTTGAGATACAATGGGAAACTCATTTTACCGGCAGATTCTCCTTACATTCAAATATTGCTTTGCGAATTCCATTGCGGGGTGGTCGAAGGGCATGCTAGAATACGTCGTACTTATCATTGTTTGGCAGCTGAGTTTCATTGGAAAGGCATTAAAAAATCTGTCCAGAATTTTGTTGCTGCATGTGATGTTTGTCAACGTAGCAAGTACGACGCCATGTCTCCAGCTGGACTTCTTCAACCCTTGCCAATTACACAACAAGTTTGGGATGATATTACTATGGATTTCATTGAGGGCTTACCTAAATTGAAAGGGTATGATTCTATTCTAGTAGTTGTCAATCGACTTTCCAAATATGCACACTTTATTCCTTTGAAGCATCCATTTTCTACCCCTTCTGTGGCGGAAGTTTTTATTCAGGGTGTGGTTCGCTTACATGGCGTACCTCAGAGTATTATTTCTGATCGAGATAAGATATTTATGAGTCTTTTTTGGCGAGAGCTATTCTCTTTGCAAAGCTCTGAACTCAGACGAAGCTCTTATCATCCACAAACTGATGGCCAATCTGAGGTGGTCAACCGGGGTTTAGAAACCTATTTGCGTTGTTTTGCTTTGGATAAACCCTCTCGCTGGTCTGCATGGCTATCTTGGGCTGAATATAGCTACAACACCTCTTTCCACTCTTCGGCGGGCATGACACCTTTTACAGCTCTTTATGGTCGCAACCCTCCGCCCTTGATCCGTTATGAGTTAGGTTCTACTGCCAATGCTGAAGTAGAGCAACAACTGATTCCACGTGATGTGATTTTGACGGAGTTAAAGTCTCACCTTTCTTGAGCCCAACAAAAGATGCAATCCTTTGCTGATTCGAAACGTCGTGATGTAAATGATAAGGTCAAGACCTTTGGTTATGTTAAACTCAGGCCTTATCGACAACAGTCCCTCACTCGCAAAATCAATGAAAAACTAGCTCCCAGATTTTATGGCCCTTTGAGATACTTCGCCGCATTGGAAAGGTCGCATATCAGCTTAAGTTACCCCCTACATCCAAGATTCATGATGTCTTCCATGTCTCAGCTTAAGCTAGCAGTGGGTGAGCATGCAACTTTTCCTGCTATTCCTATTCATCTCTCTTCTGACATGGAGCTTTTGGTGGAACCATTGGAGGTGGTTAGTGTGCGATCCTCCACACATATGGGTGCTGAGGTTCTCATCAAGTGGAAGGGGCTGCCAGCTTTTGAGGATTCTTGGGAGTGCTTTGAGGTGCTTACAGAGCAATTTCCCCATTTCAACCTTGAGGACAAGGTTCGAGTTTGGGCAGCGGGTAATGTTAGGCCTCCAACTCACATCACTTATGTTAGACGTAAGAAACAGAGGTGCTGAATCATATTCTGGGGTTATAGAATTGTAATGGGTTGTTATTAATTTCTATTATGTTATTTAAGTTGTGTTATTGCTATCAGTTTTGGATTGGGGATAGGTTGTGGTTTATTTTATAAATAGGTAAGGGCTTGGTTTGTAAGAGTATCGTAGAGTGAGTTGTTGAAGGTGTGGAGAGTTGGTGGTCTCTCGAAAACCACCAGTGGTTGTGAGAGTGTATTTGCCTATTCCTCTTAATAGAAATTCCAGAACTTTTGTGCTTCAATTACTTACTGTCTTGCTAGTGTTGTGCTTGGTTTCTGGTTTGTTCTTGCTTATTTTTTCAGGTCACACACTTCTATGAATCATGGCAAAAAAATTGCATACACAGAAAGAAAGAAAGACTCCTATGCTATGTTCTAGAGGGAGTAACCTTTTGCTACTGCCTAGACGGTAATACAGATGATAAGCTACAATCTTTTTTAGTACAAATCTTGATTATTATTTTGACCAAAAAAAAAAGACGAACAAATAAGTACAACACCAGACACAAAGTATAACCAGAAATGAAAAGAACTATTTGTTTCGGAGTTCTTCCTGAAACCAGGATTACAATCTATAATAAGAAAAGAAAAAAAAAAACAAGCTTATTTTATCAAATAAACCTAGAGATAAAAACTTGATAAACACTCATCCAAATTTAAAGACAAATCCTAACTGGAAAAATAAGACATATAACAACTTAAGCTGATTTAACAATAAAATTTGAAAACGAAATCCTAAATTTAAAATTTAAACTTCAAAGCTCTCCCTAAAGTTCAAAGCTCTCCCTAAAGTTGGTGCAAATGAATCAATCATGTCAGCTAATCAATGCAAATATATCAAGATGGTGCCAAGATCTCCACAGTACATAATTGCAATCATTTAATTTATGCATAGAGAAATAGATGCCTTAAAACATCCTTGAATGAAGGACCTGTAGACACACCTTAGTTGTGTCAGCACTAATCAGGGCATACTTATAAATATTCAACTATACAACTAAATACTCTAGCAAAAAAATATATTAATTCAACTAATTAGAAATTAACATTATCTTATTTAGAAACAAAATATGAATTAAACTATATCCTAAATTCAAGCATTAAATTAAATTTAAACACTAAGCAAAAAAAAAATTACAAAATTTAATAAAGAGATATGTGACAACTTCTGAGTGGTTGAATTCAATTATTTTGATATTTCAAATTAGAATAAGTGGGACTCAATTTTAAATTCAATTACTCATAAGTTGCCACCTCATGTGGTGTTATATGGTGCCTTATAGCAATACTCTAATTTTCCCCATTAATCAAACGAAGAACAAGGAGAATTACATATACCTGCTCAGATGTCTTATCCTTCAAAGAACAACCTAATTTTTCATTCCAAATATCTTCCAATGAAAGTAAAGTTCCAACCAAAGCACGTATTGCAGCTAACGTGCTAACGCAATCAAGCTTAAGACTGGAGTGCACCATAACCATGTCATCCATAACATTGACCTGCAATAGAGAAATGTATATGCCTGTTATTTCTTCATATTAAAAACACCCAAGGAAGTAAATAACATGCATCTGACTGGTTTCCAGATTTTTTTCATACCAAATCTGAAATATTTGAAGGAGATGACCAGTAAGGATGCTGACAAAGGTTGTAAAGAATTGTTTCACGCACCTGGATTTAATAACAAATGTAAAAATACATTTTAAGATAAAAAAATTAAATTAAATTAAACCAGAAGAATTTTGCGATGCATAACTTGAAGAATAACTAAGCAATTTACCTTTAAATCACATTCTTTTTCCATTAGTCTAAACAGAGTATCCCATGTAACAATAACTGGAACAGAGAAAAATCCTGAAATAAGAGATACCATGTCCAACTTCCATTTCTCAACAGAAGAGACACCAGTGCCAATTTTCCCACCACCAGCTAAAACCTCTACATCTCCAGAATCAACACTCACATCCAATTCTAGGTCCAAAATCCTGCTTTTATTACAATCAAACGGGGAAATATCCTGAACAGGAATTACAGAAGCAGTCAAGTCTTGCAGGAACCTTTCAGACTGAAGACTTGTTAAACTCTTACAATATTCCTCATATACTTTAGTAAGGGATTTAAGAAGCCTCCCCATAGATTGTATAACCGCATTATACAGCACAATATCTGAAGAGTTACAATCTCTCTGCTCAACAAACAGAGAAGAAGAAACGAAACTCCTAAATGAAGCAACAAGAGTGTGATCGCCAACAATGAAGTCATAGCTTGAGCAGCCAGAAGAAAGATCATTTGGGATTCCCTGAATTACATCAACAGCATGATCCAACAATTCTAATAAGCACTGGCCCAATTTAGAGGGGAACGACGAGACTCCCTCTCCTTTCCTGGCATGAAAAAGAGCACATTACGCTTGCAGATAAACCAATAAGGAACAAATTCAATGAAGACATATAAAGTTCCAAGCCAGAATATGAAAAGTAAGTCGTTGTGAATCATTTTTATATACAAAAGACAGGTCTTGAAAACATTTTTCTCATAAATAGTAAAAATGATCTTAGAAGTTGCAGAATTCTACAGCTGGTTACCATGCCAATTGTTATTATGTTTTCTTCAATTCCATAATTGATAAGATTAGATTTGTTACCTATCAAAATTTGAATTTTGATCTAGCTCTTAAGAGATTTATTAGAAAGCATTATTTTCTGTTATATATCCTAGATTTGTAGGATTTTCTAGTCAGGTCTGTGGAAAAGAGAATAATTCCTTCTATTATATTTTATATTAGAGAATAGAAGCCTTATATACAAAATACAATTCTAGATTAAGTCGGCTAAACAAGGGAAACAAATAAAAAAAACTTTAAAATATCTCAACTGATCCCACATAATCATGACCTGCTAAGATATTCCATATTAATAGTGCCTACAGATTATTAAACCCCAATAATTATATATTTTATAATTGGGCTAAATAAATAACTTATATATATATGTGTTTCTCCACACTCCCCCTCAAGTTGGCGAATAGACATCTTCCATACCCAGCTTGGAAATAAGTGTCTGAAACATCGTATTGTTCAGCCCCTTTGTAAACACATCTGCCAATTGACTAGTAGTGGAAATGTAGGGTGTGCAAATCAATCTGTAATCTAGCTTTTCTTTGATGAAGTGTCTATCTATCTCAATGTGTTTTGTTCTATCATGTTACATTAGATTATGTACAATATTAATAGCAGATTTATTGTCACAGTATAGTCTCATAGGTCCATCCCATTTGATCTTCAAGTCCTCTAAGATAATCTTCACCCACAATAGCTCACACTCCATGTGCCATTGCTCTAAATTCAGTCTCGGCACTTGATCTAGCTACTACATTATGTTTCTTACTCCTCCATAATATGAGATTTCCTCCAAGAAAGGTGCAATAACCTGATGTGGACCTCCTATCAACCACCGATCCAGCATAGTCCGCATCTGTGAAGGCTTCCAATATTAGCCCTGAATTTCTCTTGTACAAAATTCCTTTTCCTGGATTACCTTTAAAGTAATGTAGCACTAGGTAAACAGCTTGTAAGTGCACTTCTCTAATGCTATGCATAAATTGGCTGATAAGACTCGCTGCATATGCTATGTCTAACCGTGTGTGTGATAAGTAGACAAGTCGTTCTACTAATCATTGGTATCTTCCTCAGTCAAAAAGTGTGTCATCAATAGCTTCGCCGAGTTTAGTGTTGGGATCAACTGGTGTGTCTACAAATTTACAAGCCAACATCCATGTTTATTTTAATAGATCAAACACATACTTCTCTCGTGAAATAAAAATACCCTCCTTGAGTGAGCTGCTTCAATTCCTAGGAAGTACCTTAACTTTCCCAGTTCTTTGATCTCAAATTCGTCTACCAACTTTTGTCTTTGTAGAAAATAATGTATATTAAGCATTTACTCAGTATCTTTCCAATAAGGAAATCAAGCTAAATTATTAGAAAGTTACTATAATTAGATTATATAGTTTTAGGCTAATTGATTTACCCTAGAATATGTAATTACTCTAGAATATTTGGTATTTAATACAAGATTTGTTTATACCTGTACAGTGCCTATTTAAAGGTCTTATTCTCTATCAATAAAATTATCAGAGGCTAATTTTCCACATGGTATCAGAGATTTCCCTCTAACTTAAAAATTTTGTAGCCTCTTTTCTTTTTTCCCTCGGCCTTCGTCTCTTTCCTTATGGCCACTTTCAACAAAAACTCTTCTGATGGAAGCCTCGCTTCGATGATAACTCATCCTGCTGATTGGAAGCCTTGCTCCTCTACTCGTGTCCCTTCGGAAGGCCAGCCCTTCATTCCCGCTCCATCTGAGCCTTTCCCACTCACTCCAGCTCAGAATACCCAACTCCATTAGTTTCTTAATACCTCCAAGAATGCTCCATCATCCTCTTTACATCCAGGTACCTCCGCTGCCTTCAATGTTCAAAACTCTACCTGGATTGTGGATTGAGGGGCCTCGGATCATATGACTGGTCAGTCCCATTAGTTTACCACACACTCCTTGTCCAGGTACTCAAAAAATTAAGATTGCTGATGGTTCCCTCTTCTCTGTGGCTGGTAAAGGGTCTATATATTTATCCCCTTCTATTACTCTTTATGATGTCCTTCATATCCCAAATTTATCATCTAATCAGCTCTCTGTCATTAAAGTCACTCGAGATCAGCAATGTTGTCTCTTTCTCACCACTCTATTGTACTTTTCAGGATATGTTCCCGGGGAAGACGATTGGGAGTGCGAAGGCATGTAGTGGGTTGTATTTCATTGATATGTTTCCTCCTGCTCAAATAAATAAAACTTTTGTTTCTTGTTGTATTGCTTCTCGTAATAATGATCTTATGAAGTGGCATTATAGGCTAGGCCACCCTAGTTTTTCCTATTTAAAATTTATCTTTCCTAAGTTGTTTCAAAATAAAAATGTGAACTCCTTTGAGTGTCACATTTGTCAATTTGCTGAACATACACGTGTTATTTTTCTTTTGGTACCTTACAAATCAACTCAACCCTTTACTCTCATTCATAGTGATATATGGGGACCATCTAGAATAACCAATACCACAAATACTAGATGGTTTATCACTTTCATTGATGACCACACACGTGTTAGTTGGGTTTTTCTTCTTAAACAGAAATCTGATGTTGTCATGACATTTATAAACTTCCATTCTATGATCAAAAATCAATTCAATGGTAATATTCAAGTATTGCACACAGATAATGGCACTGAATATTATAATTCCATCTTGGATGATTATCTTCCATCTCATGTCATTATTCATAAGAGTTCATGTTTAGGCACACCTCAACAAAATGGGATTGTCGAACGCAAAAATAGACACATGTTGGAGGTTGCTAGGGCCTTAATGTCTACCACATCTATCCCTATGCATTTTTGGGGTAAGGCTATCCTTACCGCAATCTATCTCATCAATCGTATGCCCTCTCTAGTGTTGAACTTTCACACTCCACTCTCTATCATTCTTAAAACATATCCACATACTCATCTTGTTTCTAATCTCCCCTTAAAAATGTTTGGTTGTACTTCTTATGTCTATGTTCTAGGTCCAAACCAATCCAAATTTGATCCACGTGCTCTTAGGTGTGTTTTTTTGAGCTACTCTTCTACCAAAAAGGGGTATAAATGCTATCATCCTTCAACTCGACGTATGTATGTCTCCTTAGACGTCACATTCAATGAAGAACCTTTTTATCCCAGCATTTCACATCAAGGACAGTGAGTGAAGTTTCTAGTTGGGATACTTGCCTACCTAAAACTATCCCAGAAATTGATCAAACTATTCACATCAATCTCTCATCTCCTTCTCTATCTGACATAGGAACATTTGAGCAACAATCTCAGCCCCAAACTAAAGAACTTATAGTTTACTCTCGGTAACCAAAGGACCATCAGGTAATACAGCCAATTACTGCTCCAACATCTCATGAGTCTGACCCACAGACTGTCCTAATGTAGGTGATCCTTCTCTCAATCCCATCTTACCTAATGATATTCCTAATGTTGAGCCCTCTACTATGGTGGAACTCGAGTCTGGGCTACCTATTGCCAAGAGGAAAGGAGTCTGAAGTTGTACTCTAGATCCAATGTCCAAATATGTCTGCTATAGTAGACTTACTCTGAAATATAAAGCTTTCCTAATAGAAGTTGGGCAAGTGGTAGTTCCTAAGGACATAACTGAGGCCCTCTCACAGAAAGAATGGAAGAAAGCAGTCTACGAGGAAATTGGGGATCTAGAAACCAACACAACGTGGACAATAGTCAATCGACCTAGAAATAAACATGTGGTTGGATGCAAGTGAGTATTTACGATTAAACACAAGGTTGATGGAACGATAGACCGATATAAAGCAAGACTAGTTGCAAAAGGATTCACCCAAACATATGGAGTGGACTACAACGAGACATTTGCACCCGTTGCCAAGTTAAACACAATCAGGATTCTGCTATCAGTTGCTGCAAATCTCGATTGGCCCCTACAACAAGTAGACATCAAAAATGTCTTCCTCAATGGGCATTTGGGAGAGGAAGTTTTCATGAGAATCCCTCCAGGTTTTGAGGAAAGATATGGAAAAGAGAATGTCTGTCACCTGAAAAAGTCTCTCTATAGGCATGGTTTGAAAGATTTAATCAGGTGGTAAAACAGTATGGATATAAACAGGCTCAATTGGATCACACCTTGTTGTTCAAACACTCACAAGAGGGTAAGGTAACTATTCTTATTGTCTATGTTGATGACATGATACTCACCGGTGATGATTATAGAGAGCAAGAAAGACTTGAAGGCTTACTAGCCCAAGAATTCGAGGTAAAAGATCTTGGACAAATGACGTATTTTCTAGGAATGGAGGTTGCAAGAACAAAACAAAAAATTGTTGTGTCTCAAAGGAAATATGCCCTAGATCTACTCAAGGAAACAGGAATGAGTGGTTGCAAACCTATGGCAACACCAATTGAACCAAAAGGCAAGATAAACAAACAAAAGAAAAGCCAATTGACAAGGGAATGTACCAGCGGTTAATGGGAAAATTGATCTACCTATCTCACACAAGGCCTGATATTGCATTTGTTGTGAGCTTGGTTAGCCAATACATGCACAATCCATTCGAAGAACACTTAGAAGTTATGTACAAAATTTTACGCTATCTAAAGAAAACACCAGGAAATAAATTACTATTCAAAAAGAACGAGGAAAGAGGTGTTGAGGCCTACACAGGTGCAGATTGGGCAGGGTCAGTTGAAGAAAGAAGATCAACAATTGGTTATTGTACTAAAGTATGGGGAACTTGGTTACTTGGAGGAGTAAGAAGCAACCAGTGATAGCCCGAAGTAGTGCCGAAGCAGAACTCAGAGCTCTTGCTCAAGGAGTATGCGAATTAATTTGGATCAAATGCATACTTGAAGAAATAAAACTTCAAAGGACCGAGCCTTCAAAGTTGTACAGCGACAGCAAGTCAGCAATCAACATAGCACACAACCCAGTTCATCATAACAGAACCAAGCATGTTGAAGTAAACAGACACTTCATTAAATAAAAAATTGATGGAAAGGAACTGTGTTGTATGTATTCCTAGCAAGCAACAACAGACTGACTTACAGACTAAAGGGCTATCAATAGAAAATTTAAAATAGTTTGCAAGCTGGGCATATGGAGTCTCTATGCACAGCACGAGGGAGGGTGTAGAAAATATTGTATATTAAGCATTTACTTAGTATTTTTTCAATAAGGAAATCAAGCTGAATTATTAGAAAGTTACTATAATTAGATTATGTAGTTTTAGGCTAATTGATTTACCCTAGAACATCTGTAATTACTCTAGAATATTCGATATTAAATACCAGATTTGTTTATACCTGTACAGTGCCTATTTAAAGGCCTTATTCTCTATCAATAAAAATAATCAAAGGTTAATTTTCCAGTCTTAGAACTTGTTTCTCCTTATCATCATTTCCTCTCACCACTGTCATCAACATATACTAGGAGGATTGTGACTCCCCCTGAAGCCAAGTGTTTGATGAACAGAGTGATCTCATTGACTCTATTTGTAACCATTAGTCAGCAAAACCTTTGCAAATTTGCCAAGTCATGCTCTCAGTGATCGTTTAAGGCCATACAATGTCTTTTTCGACCTACGCACTTTGTTATTTACAAGACCTTCCACAAATCCAAGTGGAACCTCCATGTAGATTTCTTCTTCCAAGTCCCCGTGAAGGAAGGCATTCTTCACATTAAACTGTTGTAAATCCCAATTAAAGTTGACAGCCAAGGACAATAATATATTCACTGTATTCGTCTTAGCAATTGGGGAGAAAGTTCCGTACTAGTCCAACCCATAAGTTTGTGTACCCTTTAGCTACCAACCTAGCTTTTTTTTTTTTTTTTTGAAAAGAAGAGTCAGAGGTCAGAAAGACCTCCTCTCAAAATCAATAATAACCCTCACTTTTGGCGGAGGAATACCGTGGAAACAAAAATAAGACATATACAAAGCCTTAGAATAAGCCAGAACAAAAAAGATTACGACCGCAAATACATCCATTCCCTACAAAGATCCAAAAAGAAAACATCCTCAAATCCTTTCGACCTATATACCCAGGTAGCCACCCAGAATCTAATTTTATCCCAAAGAGAATCAACAAAGTAAGAGGACTCTTCAAAGATCTTGCTATTTCTTTCCAACCAAATAACCCAGAAAGTTGCCAGCACGGTACTTTGCCAAAGACGAGCCATTCTCTTCTCCCTCTAGTTGACACACGAACAGTTGCGAACAGGAGGACGGCATACACCAAGATACCCCGAACTCGTTTAACACTTTACCCCACAAAGCCGTGGAGAAGAGCAATCTAGGAAAAGATGAGCAATTGATTCGCCATTGTTTTTACAGGAAACACACCAATTTGGTGACAAATATTGGAAAGGCCGTCTTCTCTGCAAAATGTCGAAGACACTTAACTTATTTGAAAATAACAGCCATCCAAACACTTTCACTTTCGAAGGGACCACTCTTCCATAACCTCTTCGCCCAAGGTAACTCTAGGCCTAAATTACCGCAGGACAAATTATGAAAGGCAGTCTTGCAATTGAAAACTCCACAATTGTCTGGAATCCAAATCCTCTTATCCTCCAAGATCTGGAGTAAATCCACAAACTTAATCAAATTTAACAGCTCAATCAAACTAGGAATCTCCCTATCAAAAAGATTCCTTCTGAATCGAAAGTCCCAGCATAGGCCTCCCGAACTGTTGACCTCCTCCCCCACTACCATGTCCTTAATCAAATAATTCTTGGCCTCCGTTACCCTAAATAGATCTGGGTATTTCAATTTGAAAGGGGACTCACCAATCCAAACATTCTCCCAAAAAGGAATTATGTCTCCCCTTCCAACTTTAAAATAGACCAAGCTTCTATACTCCTCGTACAAAGTCAAGATGTCTTTCCAAGGGCCACGAACCGAAAATCTTCCTCCAACATTAGTATCCCATTGCCCCCCATCACTCCCATATCTGCTTCTGACCACCCTATGCCACAAAGAAGTACTCTCCATAGGAAACCGCCACAACCATTTGAAGAGAAAAGCCTTATTCCACAACGTTAAATTTCCAATACCCAAGCCCCTGTGACTACGTGATTTACATACTTCGTGCCAAGATACCAAGTGGTCTGCCCCTGACTGTTCCGCCCCTTCCCACAAGAAATCCCGCATCAGCTTTTCAATAACCCCCACCACACTCTTAAGGATACAGAACAACGACAAATAAAAAACAAGGATTGAAGACAAAACCGACTGAATAAGAGTCAACCTACCACCTCTAGACAAAAAAGCACTCTTCCAAGACTCCAAACGATTAGCACATTTCGAGATAACAGGCTCCCAAAATCCCTTGGAACAAGGAGAGTCCCCCAAAGGAAGACCCAAATACTGAATCGGCCATTGTCCCACCTCACAACCTATCTCTTTTGCTTGCCGCTCCACGACCTCCTCATTCAAATTGATCACCAACAATTGACATTTCTGCAAATTGATAGATAAACCAGACACCACACTAAACACCTTAAGGATATCCAAAAGCACGACCAAAGACTCCTCATCGTTCACAAAAAATATCGTATTATCGGCAAACTGAAGATGACTGACATCCACATTATCCTTACCTACTGTATAACCTCTAAAAGCTGAAGTACTTCTAGCCTTGTCAATCATTCTGCCCAGAACATCAGCTACCAAAGTGAACAAGAACGGGGATAAGGAATCCCCTTGGCGAAGACCCCTTGAACCTTTGAACTTTCCCCTCGGTCGTCCATTTAAAAATATAGAAAAAGATGTGGACAGACAACCACGAATCCACCTTCTCCAAAGATCGTCAAACCCTTTCTTTTTCATAACTAAATCCAAGAATCCCCAATCCACACAATCATAAGTCTTAGTAAAATCAATTTTGAAAACCCAACCCTTTCTACCCTTGCTCTGGTACTCCTTTACAGCCTCATTTGCGATCAAAACTGTATCCAAAATTTGCCTACCCTCTACAAAAGCTCCTTGTGATTCCGCAATTGCGTCGAAAAGAACTCCCCGAAGTCTATAGGCCAATACCTTTGATATGACTTTGTAAAGACTAGTCACCAGGCTAATAGGCCTATAATCCCTCACTCGACAACTATTTAATTTCTTAGGAACAAGACAAATAAACGTTTCATTGGTTCCTCCATGTATGATTCTGTCGTTGAAAAAACCTTGAAAGACTGCGAGAAGATCATTTTTGACAACATCCCAATTATTCTGATACACAGCCATGGAGAAACCATCCGGCCCCGAAGATTTAGAGCCGTCACACGCGAAAACCGCTTGCTTAATTTCGTCTTCCGCGAAAGGCCGCTCTAAAAAAGACGTCATAACTGCTGAAATCGGGGACCAAGAAATACCCTCCACTCCAATCCAAACTCTTGGAACCGCTAAATACAAAGCAGAATAGTAAACCCACAATAGCCTTTTCAATATCCGCATCTTCAACCCAAATAGTACCATCTTCTTCCTCAATCCTAGAAATAAAGTTCCTCGCTTTTCGAGCACTGAGGATACTATGGAAAAGTTTGGAGTTAGCATCCCCTTCCTTGGCCCATTGACACTTCACTTTAAACCAAACACTCATTTCCTCCTCAAAGACAATCTGCTGCCATTCTTCCTTCACCTTAGATCATTCCAGACGAAAAATGGTCATTCCATGATCCCCCTCCTCTAATCTGTCTAAATCAAACAACCTTCTTTCGAGCAAATGTTTTTGCACTTTCCTAGTCCCAAAGACCTGCCGACTCCACTTCTTAATTTTATCTTGAACCATTGCAAGCTTAGACATAAATTGAAAACCCGGCCAACCATGCACTTTAGCCGACTCCCACCACTGCTGGAAATTGCTAGAGAACTCCCTATGCTCCAACCACGAATTATCAAATCTGAAAGGAGATGGCCCCCACGAAGGAGGACTCGTGTCTAACACCACCGGACTATGATCAGAAACTATTCGAACCATAACTTCCTGACGAACGAAGGAGTATAGTCCTGACCAAGAGGGTGTATGGAGGAATCTATCCAACCTACAGCAAATAGGCTTAAGTCTATAATTTGACCACGTGAACCGCCCATTTTGAAGTTTGGGGTCAACCAATTTTAACTCTCTAATCAAAGCATCAAACTTCTTCATACTCCTAGTATTTTATTTGCTATTCAGTTTCTCATCAACCCTCCTAACCACATTAAAATCTCCCCCAACGCACCAATTATTACCACAAATAGCACTCAAACCTGCTAATTCATCCCAAAAACTATCTCTCTTACCATACACTACAGGACCATAAACACCTGAGAACCACCACAGTTCCTTCCCCTCAGCCTCCAAGTAGACGGAAACAGAGAAATCCCCAACTAAAGAGTCAATAACGGAAACACTCCTTGTATCCCAAACTACCAAGGTACCTCTTGACTGACCAATCGCCTCCTGAAGAATCCAACCTTTAAACCTAGACCTCCAAATACTTCCAATGAACCTCCTATCTATAGACACTTTTTTAACCTCTTGAAGAATAATAATATCTGGATTAACTTTGCAGATTAATTCCTTAGTCGCTTTACATTTTCCTTTGGTACCACATCCCCTCACATTCCAAGAAAGAATCTTCATAAGTCATAATTATACCCCTCAACATTCCTCTTCCTTTTGTCATAGTTGACATTGAAACTCAGCTTTCGTAACTCGCGGTGACTTTTCTGAGAAAGACTTACAAAACCCCTTTTATCTACCTCTCCCATGACACAAGGTATCACCGAGATACCTAGAGATTGCATGGAATTAATAAGTCGGAGAGATTCAGACAAACTCTTATCCTCCATTCCCGCAGAAATGCCCAAAACTACTGAAGTTTCCTGTGAAGAACCTTCCTCCAATACCTCATTCTTATCCTCAACCTTGACCTCAACCCCAAGCAAGGAATCTCCTTTTAAAAATATTTCCATCCCACAAACTACTCATTTGTAATCCTATATCATCCCCATCCACCTTTCCATCATCGGAATCATCATCGACAAATTCTTCTTCTGAGCTACCAGATTCAAGTTCTTCAACCACTGGATAAATAAAATTATCCTCTTCCAAAACAGGGTCAATCAAAGGCATGCCCCCTCCCTCTTCTTCTGAGACAGAAGGTCATACTATGCTCCATTGAGAAGTCTTACGTGAATACACCTTCCAGCCATTCAAGTCTGCTTCAAATTGAAACTCGTTGTCCTCTATGCTTTTCAACAAGACACTATGTTTACTAGAGTGGATCTCCCTCACCGAATCATTCCAGAAATTAATTTTTCCAAGAGAGAACCTATCTCGTCCCTTTGGTTTAATTCCCCGATGGAGTCTAATAGAGTCAGAAGAAAGAGGCCATGCGAAATTTCCTTGGCCCAGATTTTTAAAACCAAACCTTGGATTGAAGAGAACCCTTAGCCTTAAATCCACTTTGAAAAAACAAGGCCCGTCAGTCATAAAAACTGAGATCCAGCCCAACGCCTTTGCAAAAAAATAAACTTTTAATCCATCCAACTGCCACGTGCTTAAGGGGAACTCTTCTTTTTTAAAGACTGAACATATGTCTTTCCTCACTATATTTTTAAAAGATAAGTTTGACTTTAATCTTTTAAAAATCTCCTTTAATGACATGCACCCATTACGTGAAAGAGTGAGTAACCCCTGGGAATCTGCCGAAGAAGTCGCATCTAACTGCTCTGAATTAAATGCTCCCGGTTTGCCGTTGGCCACCGTAACTCCTCCCCTAACATCATCGACTTCCTCCCTAGCCTCCATTCTTTCACGACTGAAGGCCCTTGACTCCTTCGCTAAGAACTCCCTTGGATTTTCCTAACCACTCGATGACTTCGCAGGCACTTTCCTCATCCAAACTTGTCTAGAACACTGGGACTGCTTCCCTCCAACATGAAGGCATCTGAACAGACGCAGGGAAAGAGTTTCCCCTTCGACCGGAATTGAAATGCAGCTGGGCATGAAGCCAAAGTCATCCCCCACCATTTTGAGACAAGCATAGCAGTGGTTCTTCCCTTTTAAAGTATCTCCATCGACTTCTAACAACCCTCCACAAATTCTACCAATCATCTCAAAAACCTGAAAGTTCCAAAAATTCAAAGGAATCCCTTCAACATCGATCCACTCATATTTACATGATATTCTCCTTTCCACCGATTGACTCGCCCGACACCATTTGACAAATGAGATTGAAGAGAGTCCATGAATAGTGACCGATCCAATGGAGACCAACTTCTCCTGCACCCTCTCGTTTGCACACCAAATTATCACTCTGTCATCTGAGAATGAAGAGATCCTTAATTTTTGACCCACCCATTTCTGCACTCCATCCTGAATAGACAACCAGGAAGACCGACTATCCAATCTAAACATAAAAACAGCCAAACGCCAATCGAAATTTTCCTCTTCCCCTGATTCATCTGAGTGGCACTCCCCCATTATCCTCTTTTCATTAATGACACCCGCCTCCTTCACTTCCATGGATGACAAGTTTGAGTTCCTCTTAACAATTAAGGCCCAAGAAGCCGACTTGTCCACCCTCCCTCCAAGAGTCCCTTGAGATTCAACTTTTCTCTTCCTAACCAATTGACCCAAACAGTCCACTAAACTTCTCCATCCCTTGCTGAACTTCTCCTCAGGAATGATGATCAACTTAAAAGCGCTGTCTTTTAGAACTGAAATCTTCAAGAAAACTCCTCTCACATTCTGGACACAATCCATCAGAACCCTCAAGGACTTATTCCTGAAAGTTCTCCGAAATACAGAAAGATTACCTCTAGCACCCAACATCCCTTCCACCTCTTCTAACAGCCACAATGAGGCGACTAAAGACAACGAAATCTCAAAGCTTGAAACCCTTGTCCTTTCACAAATTCGAATTGAACCACCATCCCTAGAGAGGGTCAACATAAAAACCTTATGAACCGTTCTAAAGCTCCAATACTTTTGACCAGAAAACGAATTGGGGAACACCAAATGAATTTTTTGACCAAATCCAGTGGGGAAATGAACAGATTTCTTTCCATAACCAGAAGGGTTATGGTGCCCTCTAGACCTAGACATCAGAACCGAGGCATCCAAGATTTGAGAACATGTATGTTTCTCTAATTAGCTTGTAATAACTAAGGTCTTGTGTGTTCAAACCAAACCAGAAAAACACTTTTAAAAAAAACAAACAAACTAATAATTGTAATATAAGAATAAAAAGAAAGAAAAGAGTTACAATTCGTTTATACTGTACAAGAAACAGAGAAGATATGGCGTTGACAGAGGCTGTTGTTTCGTTTAGCTACCAACCTAGCTTTGAATCTCTCAAGATATCTATCTGCTTTATATTTCACCATGAATACCCATTTACAACCTACTACATTCTTCCCTTTCGGTAAATCAACCAACTCCCATGTCTTGTTTTTCTCCAAGGCTTCCAATTCTATTCATCATTGCACCCTTCCAATTCTCATTGGATAATGCCTCGAATAAGTTGTTAGGAACAGGAATGGTGTTTAGGTTTACAAAGAAATTCTTATGAGATTGAGAGAATTTATCAAATGACTCAAACTTCGCTATTGGATAAAGTGGACGTTTGGTGCATTCTCTGGTTCCTTTTCTAATGGCAATAGGTAGGTTGTCATCATTGGTTGAAGTTTCAAGGTTTGAATGCTCACTATGAAAAGGATGGATCATGGTTCTTCATCTACCTCTTCCTCTTCTTCAGCCCAACCGTCTTCATCACCTACCTCTTCTCCAATCCCTAATTCTCAAATCGAGCCTATGTTTGATCCAAATAATGAAAGCATATCTGTCACAACCAATAAAATAGCAAACAAGGATGACATTATTCTAGCTAATACTCAACCAGTGCAAGTGTACTCAAAGAGGAAAGCTACTCTGCCTGAACCTCTGTCAGCACAAGAGTCTAGTCCAACTTATGTGAAAGAGGCAACATACCTGGGAGCGCCAAAGAGCATGTACATGACGATTTTTCCAAAGTTCCCAATAAGTTTCTAAGTTTCTCACTCTACTCCTTGAATTCTCCATTCTCACATGTTTTTGAGTTTGGCAGAGAAGATATCTAATTCATCTGTCCTTTATTTCCCCATTCTTTGCTAGGTGGTTTTCCGTTCTGTTTCCAGCAGCGGTCCTTTGTGTGACGAGGCTTCTTACAATAGCTACACCACAAATTGTCTCGATTTTGAGGCCTAGAAGAATCAGACCGACCAAAATCTGATCATTCCTTGTCAAATACTAGTTTTTTTAATGTTCGCTAAATGTTGATCCCTATTAGGTCCCCATTGTTGTTACTACCACTTTTCACTATCACTGCCAACCCATCCAATCCATCAGATGCTTGTGGTTCAAGCATGACAGTTCTTCTACTCTCTTCTACCCTAACCATTGATATGGTTTCATTCAATGAAGGCACTTCTTCCTTGCCTAAAATCTGCACCTTGACTTGATCGAACTCCACATTCAATTAGCTAAGAAATCATACACTCAGTCCCTCTCAGTAATTATCTAACTCGTGTCACAAATTTTTCAGTGTTGGCATATTCTGTGACAGATTTGTTTCCTTGCTTGGTTCCAATCTCCTCGTTTCCTCCTCACTATTATTCCATAAAACAGCTCTATCATCGTACAATGCAATGATCTCATACTTCTTTCCTAACTTGTCTATTATTCCATACTGTATAGCTTCCCATGGGATGAAACTATCCAACCTATGCACTAGTACAGCTTGGTTCTGCTGTTTGTTATTGTTGTTTTCTTTCAGGCAATCTGAAAAGGATACTTTTGTTCCTTGTGTGTGGAATTTTTTATTGATCTCAGGAGGTCCAAAATTGAAAGCTGGATAATGTTCCCACCCTCCCTTATTGTGTTTGTTTCCTTATGTTTTCCTCACCACACTAGCCCAGTTCTGTTTACTAAGGGCCCTCTTCTCACCTGGTTGTACCTCATCTGTCTTGTTTCCCACTATTGTCTTTACTACGCTTGCCCTAGTCTGTTTGGTAGTGGCCTTCTTCTCTTCTATTTTTCTTGTCTCTAATTCGCTTGACACTTGAGGTACCTCCCTTATTGTGTTCTGCCTTTTGCCAACTAATCCGTTCAAACACTCCATCAGTTCCTTCAATCCTGTTGATTGCCGCTCCCCGGGGATAATCACAGTCCTTAACATCTTTTGAGGTAACGTAGATACTTTAACAAATTCCCCTCTATTGTTCTTTGAAGCACTCTACCATCAAACTCGTTGAGTTATTCCTGAATGATCGTTTGAAATATTGCCTCTGTAAATCACTGATCTTCTGTAACTCTACAATTGCATCTATTAACCATGTTGCTACATCAATAGTGACTAATCCCGTACCCTGTCAATCTTGTTCTCTCACAAATTATGACCAAGCCCCAGTCATTAGTTAACGTTAACATGAAAACCTTGTGCTTAGTTCTAAAACTCCAATAACGGTTATGGCCCCTGAAGGTGACAAAAGCAGAACCACTTTTTTGTCCAAAACCAGTGGGGTTATGAACATTTTCTTCCCTAGACCTGTGGGGTCAAGGTGCATTCTCTTGGTGAATCTTCCATGGTCAGGAGGGCCATGGATCCTAGTGAACTGCATGGCTCACGTTCCCTCAAAAGAGGAGAGTGCTGATTGGCCAGAATTGCAATCATGCACATGCAGTTTCCAGTTAAGCACAAAACTCCAAGGTGAAAATGATCAAGCCCAAACTCTAAAAAGCTAGGCATTAGCCATCCGACCACATAAATTAACTGCAATTTTCAAGCCACTATTTGCTCCACGGCCTAACCCAGGCTCATTCCTAATTGAACCCTTAGAACCACTTGCTTTGGTACGGACATCATAAGTTCCTGGGAGAATAAACACTGCTCCAGAAAAAGGAAAGTGAGCCAAATGAATGAAACCCACAGGATATGAAAATATGAGAATCCCCTTTATGAAAACCCTCTCGTCCAAAGAAGAAATTTGAGAGCTCCGGTGGAGAATTTCAACCAGCCAATGAGGGAGTAAAAGCCCAACAACTAAAGAGAATGAAACACGAGGCGTTAGAGAACCCATTTTCGGCTGGAGCATTCTTTTTTTTTTTCTGTGAGTAAATAGAATGAGAGGTCGAGCGAAATTAGAAAAGAGAGTCAACGCGCGTTTGATTTAATTCTCATACACTTGAGTTGCATCTTCGACCTTGGAATAAGTCTGTTTGACAGCTTCCCATATATCCTTTGCAATTGGTAAAAACATGCAAGTGTCACTAATTTCTGGTGGACATAACCATGGAAACCTCTTCATCCCATGCATCAAATCCTGAATTTGTACTACTAGGGCCAGTTCCAAGAAGATGGCTCAATTTATCTTTTCCCTTTAGAATGGTTTTGACCACTTGAGACCACTTTAGATAATTTTTTCCATCAAGTTTATAGATTGTTGGAAGACTCTACAATTCTCCATTGGAGTGCTTGACAGGTATTTCTTCGGGTTGTGTTGTCACTTGTCACAGTTGTTTCAGACATTGTGAAAGGTAAAATCAGACTTGATGGCTATGAAGGAATGGAAATAATGGCAAAAAAAAATTCCAATAATGTAAACCGGAAAATAAGATGTAATACTTTGTTTTGTCTTTAGAAAACATAGCCCCCAAAAAAAAACTCAGCAATGATGGCTGGAAATAGACAAAAATCAGCAACAAAGACTTTGAAGAAACTAACCCAGAACAGAGCCAAGCTCTGATACCATGTGAAAAAGAGAGTAATATCTTCTACTACTTTTTCTATTAGAGAATAGAAGCTTGTACACAAAATACAATCCTAGGTTAAGTCGGCAAAACAAAGGGAAACAAATAAAAAACTTTAAAATATCTCAACTGATCCCACATAATCAAGACCTGCTAAGATATTCCATATTAAAAGGGCCTACAGATAATTAATCCCCTACAATTTATATAATTTATAATTAGGCTAAATAGATAACTTTTATATCTGTGATTCTCCACAAGGTCCTATACAAGCAAACAAGTAAAGAGGGGTAAAAGTTTCAATCAAGCAAGTTCAATTTTATGGTGTCAGAGCTGAAACTCTATTTAGAGGACAAATAGCCAACTTGTGCAAAAAAAAAAAAAGCAATGACGCTGGTACAGAAACTTTTACTTAAGTTTCTTCCCCTTGCCTTACAATCATGAATCCATGATGAAATTGTACTATGACAACAAAGTTGCCATCAACATCTCTCGTAATCTTGTATGATTTTTTGAAACATGTTGAAGTTGATCACCATTTAAGCATAACAACAATTAACACAAAATAGATGAGGAAACACGAGACTTAAGCATTAAGCTACCTTTCATGAAACAAGGTGATTTAGGGGGAAAGAGAATCCAAGAAGTCTAAATTAAAAACATAGCAAGAAAGATAAGACAAACCTCACAAAGTAGGAACCATAGATGAAATTTGATAATAGAGCACATAGAAACAATACATCAGAAAGAGGCCTAGTTTTGATATCCTTGTCTACTAGATATCCAAGAGCAAAGTTCTCCATTTCAAGAAGCAGTGAGTCCCTCAACAAGCGAGGAAGATGCACACTTCGATCATTTGGAAATGAAGAAACCTAGCAATATTTACAAAAAAAATTGTAATAAGGTAAATACGATTGAAATCTAGTACAGAAAGTACTAAATGATACAAAACCCCAGTACCTTAACAGAGGAAACCTGATCAATATTCGCAAGTACATCAATGGAGCATTCAAAAAGTTCGTGCATCGAGTCCTGCTCAAGTTCTTCCGTCTACAACCACAATTATCTAGTTTTAGTTTTGTATTGATAACTGGATGTATAAATTTATAGCCTGCTAGTACTAGGATAGATCACCAAATACCTTAACCCAGTCATCCATAGGCATAGCCTTATTAACATCTTCGGAAGCATTGAATATGGAAAGTCCACTGTAGCATTTTAGAAAAGGGGCACAACCAGCAGAAAGAGCATAAACAGCTCCAGGCAACAGCACAACCATGTGCTCATTTAAAATGGAAGATTCCTGCATGTAAACAAACCAGTTAATATAACAATGAAGTTAATATAAAGCAACCAATCTTAAGGTTTGTAACAACAAAATCTATCAGGATACAGATGCGTAAGGTGGAGTGAAACATAACAAAAAGATTGAATTACATGCCTGTAAAGGAAGACTAAATCTGTATCCAAGGAAAACATGTGAAATTATCAGGAAATCCATTGAAAACAACTCTGAAAAGATATGAATGTTTTTACTCTAGATTTCTACGTAAAAACAATATTCAAACTTTCAGCTTCATCAAGTAAGAACAAAAGAGCATATAGATCTAGGAATTGAGATAGCTCTTTCTAAAAAAATAGTGTGCAGTATTTTTTTAGAGTTTTGTGTTCTATCATAAAAAACAAAAAATTATTTATTGAATACAAGAACGGGTGTTTTGCAATGTTTTCGAAGAACAGATTTTGAAAACAATTTTTTTATTAAAAAAACAGAAATTAAAAAAAAAATGTCAATATTTCTCGTCACTTTTTTTACATCATCTTTTTGCAATCACTTTCTCTCATCTTCTTAACCAAGCCAATATCTACTCCTCATTAGTCTATTATTATCTACTCAATCAACCAGTAAAGCCACAATAGATGAGCAATAAAAGAGTATTGATACCATTCTTTTTTTAAATTGATAGAAGAGTTGTTCAATGTTCCACTTTTTAAAGAAGAGGAGAACCAAAAGTCCTCCAAAGAAACAATCACAAACTATAAATAAAGAAAAGCATTCCCACAATATCATTCACCCATAAAACCAATCCAAAACTTCAAAGAATCTTTTGGAAAAAAAGCCCCAATTAAACAGCCAAAACTGGAACATTCCCTAGCAATCTACCATTATCATTAACAACACTCAGCAAATAATTAGCCCCAAGCAACGCCAACACTTCAGAATGACAAAGTCTGTGCTAAAGCTTTAATTTCATCAGTTGTTCCGCATTGTTAAACAAATCTGGAAGGCCAGGATTGCATCAAATATCACATCCACATAATCACACATCATCAATAATTTCCAAATAAATAATATATAATACATTAAAAAAAACAATTAGAATGTATTCAAAACTATAGTGATCAGAACAATACTTTTCTCATAGTAAAAGGAAATAGACCAGAATTTTGAGTCAGGCTGACACCAGGAGATGCGCACAATTTGGGACACAAATCTGGCACTGCCAGGTACTTAACAGTATGATAAGCTGGCTTCAAAAAAAATGTCTTTGAAGATAGCTTTGGACAGAAATTGAGCTTTTTCAATTTCTTTATTAATGGAACTCGGTGTTTCATTTAATCTTTACAGTGCTGGATTTAAGAGACTTATAATAGTATTTTTATTTTCTTTTGGAAAGGACTGCTTGTCATATATTTCTCTAGTTATGTATAAAAAAAATTATTGTGTGTGTGTCTCAACCCCTTCAAAACCATCCCAGGCATAACAAAACAAGAAACAGACCTGCCACTCAAGATGACCCAAAACTGCTTTCAGGAGGCCTTTTCTAAGATGCAAAATGTCTCGGGAATCCCCCTGCATCAACATGAAGGAAGTTGATTTAACACATTATACATACAGCCTCTCTTGCTTGTATCAAACTTTATATGACCTGTAACTACATTATTAGCATGTTATGGTATTGATGTCTTAATTACCAAAAAAAATGGATTTACTTTGGAAAGGAACCACTAAGACCACGCCCAATCATGACTCATTCAGCTCTCTCTAAGTGTCTCTGTCTAATTGTAAATACATGATATGTGTGCATGCTATGCAGAAATGTAGATCATGTTAGGCTAATTCTAATTAAAACCCGGTTCATGTCAACAACAGCTGCATACCTTCCAACTAACAGTGAAATATACTAATTGTACCACTTACTTGGGAGCATTTCCTTGTGAAGTAGCATGAAATGAAGTACAAAGCTGACCTGGATAACATAACATTGAATTCGGTTAATGTGAACCTTAAAATACTATATGATATATAACTCATATTTGAAACTTAATGAAAAATTAAAAAAACTAATGACAGTGAAACTTTAAGGCTAAATAGGTTAAAGACCTTGTCATTTTCTGATTAGAATAGAGATTGGTGTATTTGGTTGTAACTTTAGATGATTTTTGTCATTGTTTTTAATCTTCCTTTCTCCATTAAAAAGTTATACATTCTTGTTTCTTTTCATAAAAAATAAAAAAAAAAAAGGCATGGCCAGTTATTGTGGAAATAGTATTGCAAAACTGAAAAACAGGAACTCAGTATTTGGTGGTGAAATTTCCATCTCAGACAATAATCTTGAACTTTGATTGGTGTAGCTACTAGCTTATGTGATGGAAGTTAACAAGTTTTCATACATCTAATAGAAGAATACTAATATCATATAACAACTAAATAACAAAGAACACACTTACATTGATGGAATTCGTTTGAATAACCTGAGGTCCCAGACATCTTGGGGTACAACCAACATATTTATAAGATCCTGGAAAAAGAAATTTCATAAGAACATTAGTCAACAATAGACACATTCATGTTCACATAGATGAACCCCTAGAGGCATGCTGACAAGGTGAAAATTGATGGAGCATTTGTACGTGTATTTATATGTTTGTTTATAAGAAACAAAACCTTATTGAATATATAAGGAAATAATAAAATTAAAAAAAAAAGGTGATAAGGTATCCTTCTCGAAATCCAAATAAGAGAATAAAATTTCATACTCACCCTTGAAATCATGTTACCAAGGAGTATAAGAGCAGCATCAACCTGCATGATTGCATACATAATGAATTAAAACCTAAAAGTATTCTTGCAAATGAAGTATTGCAAATGCAAGGATAATTTTTTAGATAAAAAGCATTGGCGTCCACATATTGATAGGAATTAGAGCTAGAAAACAGGTAACGTGGAGTGAAAATCCTCGGTGAGAGTGTTATTGATGAACTGAAAATTGGATACAGGTTTTCCAAGCATTCAAGAGGCTGGGACTCTCCACAAGAGCAAAGCTCAATACACAAGACTGATAACCCCAACCTCTCTACCAATAGCTACCTTATATCCTACTCACCAATCCCAAGGCCTAACCGAAAGACAAACAAACTTCTTCACTACCACTATGCACCCACAGCACGTTCGTTACTCCTGTCAGCCACTAATTTATCTTTCCAGAATTACCCCAGCATCTAGAGTATGTAAAACGAACCGGAGGCCTATCACATATAAATCATAAAACCCGCATTTTTTTATTGGAATCCCTACTTAATAGTCAATGAAACGTACACATTATTACAGATTATAGCTAATTGACACGTCTTAAGTAAAACAAACACATTTTTTTATTGGGATCCCTTCAAGGATTTTTCATTCACAGATTGGTTGAGAGAGTGGAATTTTTTGTTGTAATGTATTGTTTTGTATATTGATGTAGTAGTAGTTAAGCTACCTTGTTCTTTTTTCTTAGTTTTTGTTTTCGATGAGATACCTGTGGTTGTTTCCCCCCCTCACTTGTATTGTATATTTATTTATTAATACAAGTTTTGTTTCCAAAAAGAATTAAGTCTCAAGTATCAAAGGAAATGGAAAAGGATAAAATAAATAAAACAGCCAACCTTCAATAAAATAAACTTAATATATATGGAAGAAAAAGAATTTAAAAAAAAAATCACCAAAATATTAATTAAGTTGAATCCAAACAATGCTTATACGAGTACAACTTACAACTGCATTTACATTACTGAATATTGGCAAACCATGCATCAAAGAGCTCCATAGTAGTCGCCAACTGCTGTTATACTGCAATTTTTCATCCATTAGTCAGTATTAATAACAAACACAAAAATCCAACATCGTTTGTAACAGTAACAGACTCTAGCTAAAGTTTTAGTTTCACAGTTCATGAAAAAGACCTGCGTATCCAAAGGTTCAATTCAAGAACTTTGCTTCCAACACGAATACAGTAAAATAAAATAAATGTTTGAAAATAAATTTTAAAAAAAAAAGGTAGGGGAGTGGAGAAATCCCAACTTAGTCCTGCTGAATCACATTTTTTTTTCATTATGATTCGTGAGTTTGCATCATGCCTGTGGTCCAAGTTTTTGGCAGAATTTCAAGTGGAATGGGTTACTCCTAGATGTTATTATGCATATATGGCTCAAAATTTAGTTGGGAGGAATAATAAAAGAGTGACAATTTGGAGGTGTGGATTTAGGACTCACTGGATCATATATGAAAAAGAATTAACTTTTGGTTACTTTTTTTTTTGTAATACAAAGTAAAAAGAACTGACAGGGATGGCAACAAGTAGGGTATGTCTATTCCATGACCCTACCCTATAAAAAAACTTCTACCCATACCCTACCATATTACCCTATAATTTTTTGCAAGTAGGGTGTGGGTATTACCCTATCGAACATAGGGTACCCATGGGTAACCCTACCCTAATAAAAAAATTTTAAAAAATATATTATTCTTATAAAATTAAATGAAATATAACATGATTAAGTATTAAAAATAGTAAATACCAATAATTCATTATTTATACTTATAAAATTAACAAGAATATAACATAATGTGATAGACATTGTAAAAGTTAATATGATATATTATCTTTATTTATACTTGTAAAGTTAATTAAAATATAATATAATGTGTTAAAGATCATAATACTAATAGGATACATTATATTTAGAATATGTGCATAGTATATATTAATTGATTTTATAAATTTAGATTATTAAGTATTTAATTTTTAGTGTATAAATTATAATTAAAAATCTATATTAATTATTTATAATATATTATATGTCATGTATTTATTTATAAGATATACCAATATTTCTACATATTTATATTTATATGACATGTATTTATATTTATTTTATAAAATTTTATTTTTTATATTTTTAAAAATATAATGAAATTTTAAATATATTCATATAAATTTACATATATACATGCATATAACTATAAATAAATATACACATAATCGGGTAGGGTCGGATAATAGGTTGGGTACACATATATCCGCACCACATGTTTTTATACTCTCACCCTACCCTAAACCCTAAACCCTAATTTATCGGGTAATACCCTACCCATTAGTATAGGGTACCCATGGGTAAACGGGTTTCCAGGTAAAATTGTCATCCTTAGGAACTGAACATGTCTATAAGTAGACAGGCCAAACACCCATACAACAGCGGTAGCACATGAAAACTGCAACCGAAATTTTGGGATACAGTTTGGTTTAAAAGTGTAAATTAATTTATAACCTTTTCTCTTTTCTGATTTGTTGATAGATTGAGAGGTCTTGCTGTAACGAATTTCTGTTTGAAATTTTTCATTGCTGTGTTCCCAATTAGATGCTTAAATTCTGGTTGAGTTTGTGATGGTCTTATTCAATTTTTTTAGCTGTAATATTATTTTCGCCATTTGATAAAAAGTAGCATTGTTACTATAATTATTTTTTTTTTAAAAATCCTGCTGACTGCTAGAAAGTCGTAGTTGGCAAAAACCATTTGCTAATAACCTTCTTTTTCTAGAATACGTCTATCATAAGCCATCATTTCAAAATATACAGACTGGAGTCATAAGCATGTACATCAAAAGCAAAGCTGACACCTATGAACCATTCAAATGTGTTCTCATGTATTTCAAAATAATACAAAACTGAACAAAATCATTCTAAAAAATATAAGTTTCAACATTTTAAGGACAAGCAAATTTTAACAGCAACAACCAAATACAAAAAGGCAAAAAATCCAGACTTGTACCTCATTTAAAGAGGAAGAACTAGATGAAATTGCAACCTCTGAATCTGGTAGCAGTAACACAAAAGAGAGTTCTTGCAAACTCCTTTAGATGCAAAAATATAGAAACGTATGAGCTCACAAAAGAAAGGTGGAGATGGAGAGAATTTGAAAAGAAACAAACTATTCAATACCTCAGAGTCCACAACAAACCATCATAACTGTGCCCCATATTTGCATCATTCATAATTCTGCAACACATTTCAATTTTTTAAGTGAACAATCACTTTCTATTTAAAGCTTCCATAAACAAGCATGTAGAAGATGCATTTTAAAAAAACTCATGTCATCAAAGAAGCTATATACCCTAACAAACATGCAAATAGAATGTTTAAAAATTAGCATCCTGTTATCATTTTTATTTTATTATTTTAAGCAAGGAACGTACAAAAACATCAGTATAGGAAGTATTTTCCTATACAAGCCTACATCGAAACACAACTAAAACAATGTAAGCTGATTATGCATTTTAATATGAAAGGCATCTGAAAAATAGTTGCATAGTTATGAAATTCTAAAAGAAAATTAGCATAGCAAACACATAAACAGCAAGGAACAAACTAAGGGTGATGTAGGACCAAAGGAGAAAATAGGATAGATAACAAGAGATGAATCCATAGAGAGAAATAGAACAACAGATAGAAAAGATGTAGAGAGAACAACATTAGAGAGAAATCTCAATGATTTATAATTTTATAGACAAATTTTACTATATAAAGTATGAAGTCACTTGTGCACAAAATTATCAACACAGTAAAGAATCACATTAGAAGAATAATAGTTCAGATACATTCAGCAAAGGGATAACTATTTACTATGTTTGACCTGACACAAAGAACTACCTTTCAAAGCTTGCAATGATACCCTCAAACCAGTAGATAAAGAGATCTTTACTCATGCGCCTTTTGTAGTTGTGAGTGAGACAACAAAAAGCAGCATTCCTGTAGAATAGTCCCTCTGTTACTTAAACATTCTTTTGTAGTATCATGACCGGGAATCATAAACATTCTTTTGTAGTATTATTACAGGGAATTATAAGGTTGAAAATATTGGTGTCCATAGATATATCGGTACTTGATTTTATGGAATTATCGAAGAAAATATCAATACCGATTGGAAAATTTTAAAACTTTATCGAAATTACAAATAAATTCTTAAAATATAATTTTTATCATAAAATCTTAAACAAATTCAAAACATTCAATAATACATAAGCCATATATATTTAAACATATCTTCATAAATACATTGCTATACAAATATAACATTTGATAAAAAGAAAATCAATACCAAAACAAACTCTTAGGGGTTCAAAAGTAGTATTCATATGATCTTGATCTAATCAATACTAATTATATTATGATATAGTTTGAGTATAAATACATGTAAATAAGAATATTAAACCAACCAAATTGAGTAGATGAATAATTGAAAAATCTTGCAGATACTAGAGTAGTCACTATCACAAGATTTCATTCTATAGTTGCTAGATTCATAAATGATGTTAAAGTGGTTACAAGATACTCTACAAATATTACTTACAAGAGTCTCTATCAATTATGTTTTCATTTTAAAAAATATGAGTTAAATTGTTTCTTTTGTGTTTTATTTGATTCTTTTCAAAATTAAATTGATATTTCTGACATTTCATCAATGTTTCCACGATATTTCTGCTATATTTTGACAGATAAAGTTTTACACTCAGAAAAATATCAGAACCTTGGAAAATTCAGATTGCCAATAATATCGATTTTTTCATCCTTGATACTAACCAATTATTTTTTTTAAATCACCACTTTCTTCCCATAGTCTAGCTGCTGAACTCTGTTTTAAAAAAAAATCTCCAGACTAGTATGTCCAGAAATGTTACCCCATCCCCTACTTTCATCCATACATTACCAAGTTTTTCATGAACTTCTTTCTACCTTTTCCACACATCAAAAACCCTGCTAATACATTAATTCCTGCAGTCCACTCTGAACATATGAAGCAAAAATACTTCCAAACCTATATAGAGTAGAGCCTCGTTTCAGCAGATGAGCATTAATATAGACAAGACAATGATAACTGTTCTAACCAAAGCATCCTGCGTCACACTAAGAAGCCTAACCTCCTAATCCAAAGTCAACAAAAATTTGTTACAGCTCATCTAAAACCGGTAACCAGGGTGGTTATTTATATATTTAGTTTCCCTAAATATATTTTACAATGTTCACATCACACAACTCATAAATTATTAGACTCCTAAATTAAGGAAGGGGAGAATTGTTGCATTTTCTTTATAAAAAGTAATAACAATTACAAAAAAGGAAACTTGATATTGCCAAATCAATCAACTTATGATTTACCATAGCCACTTCCCTTTTTTGAGCTCTTCTCTTAAACGTGCATCAGCATGCTCTCTCTTCACCCGCTTCTCAGATGATGATGGTTTACCTCTGTTAACACAAGCCTAAGAAGCAAAATCACATTAGATACCTCTTACCTGAATCTTTATCTCAGGAAATCTGACATAAATCACAACTTTTATAACATGAATAGAAATAACTACCCGATAGAATAAAGCAGCTGCAAGGTCAACAAGACCATACTGTGACCTACTTAAAGCTCCAAATCTATCATCTTTAATTGCCTCAGCCCTGAATAAGTATAGATTTAATATTATTTTTCTATTGACAAAGCAAGTTGTATAAATAAAAAGATGACAGTCATCATCTGTATTACAACCTAGGCAGTAGCAAAAATGCTCCTTCTAAAACGTAGTGAAAGACAAAAACAAAAACAGAAACACCTTCCCATAAACATCTTAGAATTCAGCTACAAATACCAATCACAAAGAAGAGTGGAGGATGAGAAGAATGCCTTAAACTCCTTATTATTGAAGATTCATATAGGTATAGATTCAATATTATTAGTATCAGCACCAAAATCAAAAGTATAAACTGAGAGAAAGAAGGGAGAAAAACAAAACACTAACCAGGGCACACTGCAACTAGATAAGAAGCTCTGATCTAGTTCCTTACAAACTATATCGAGAAGTTGTTCTACCAGAAGACTACTATCAGCAGCATCTCTAGTAAAATTTAGCTGTAACCTTGCATATAATATAAGTGCATCCTGCAAAACAAAAAATAAATTAAGAAAGTATTAATATACGTACTTGAAAATTCGTTAGGAACACACATTTTTAAGAATATATGAAAAATAAAAATAAAAAATTGCTTTGAATGCTTCACTTGGAAACCTTAAGAGCTCGGTCATGTGTTGTCAGCCAACAACGAAACACAAATTGCTGTACAGCACTATGGATCTCCATGGAATGGCCTCCCAAATTAGGACCATCCTTCAACAAGTATTTATTAACACACTCAATAAGTTTGCGTGAAAGCTTGTCCTCATCCCTGAACAAAAAATTACCATATACGTTTCTATTATCAAAGCCAAATGGAATAGAAATACCAACAATAATATATGCATAACAGTGTAGAAAGTAACAGTAATAACAAGTTATGACTAACCTTATATGAGAGAAAATCCCTACAAACCCCTTAACAATGTCTTCTCTTAGACTGTTTGGTAAATCTCCTGGAGGATTCTCCAGAATCGATTGGAGGGTAAGGATGCAGCGAAAGATCTCCTCCCTGGGATTATATTGATTATCATTTTTCCCACCCAAGCTTGATTCCACCTTTTCCATGTACAGAAGCACAAGACCTAGCCAAAGGATAACATATGTATAGGAAATGTGATCAGTCAGTGTTAGCAGCAGCTTACAATTTGAAGGAAACATGCTTTGAGTCTAAATAAGTGAAAATCTTACAGGAATAGATGCGCTTCCTCATGTGAAAACGATAATCTTTTATGGCCAAAAGATGTCGGAGAATACTCTCGTATTCTGATTGAAAGCTTGGGACATTGCTCAAGACATCCCATATGTGATTAAAAAGCGATTTAACCACAGGTAGCAAAGGTGCCATCTTGCCTGAAATTGTACAAAGCAAACTTGTCATATTTCCTGAATTGAACCTATCCACTTCTTTACTAGGTTCTATTTTTTTTCACAAGTACATTTCACATATCAAACATTCTGAACATAATCTTCCTGGTCTCAATCAAACACTAAAAGTTTCTTGGAAAAACAAAAAATTCAATGTTCTCAAATAAGTAAATAAAGAAATAGACATGATAAACATCTTGTTTCATGTGGCTCTCTTGACAAGAATAAATAACTCAATAACACTTTCAAACAAATACCAGAGAACTTAGAATCGTGTGATCGTTGCACCACAATTCGGAGAGTCTTTGCAAATTGCAACTTTGGCAATCTTCGTTTGCTCGACGATAGCTCCAATGAAACACATTGCATAAGCAAAGATATCAAAAAAGGCCATGTTTCAGCTGCAGGGAAAAAAAATGTAAACCATCTACTCATTATGCACTCAAAGAAAAACCACTTCTACTTTCAGGGATTGAATGGGTCATATCTCAAATGTTGGCCTCACAATGTGGAATTTCATTTGGTTGAAGCTTCGCTGTGTGCTGTCCAAGAAATTTGCAAAAAGCTATTGATCTTTCTCCTTCCAACCATGTGTTCAACAACTTTATCCCTTCCTATGTACATCAACCAAAACCAGAAAATAAAAAAATCTGTTTTGCTGCAGAGAATATCTACAAACAAACAAGACATGAAAGTTCTCTTAATGGATTAACATTAAACTTTTGTTTCACTTAATTTAAATTATTTCTCTCTCTCTCTCTCTCTCTCTCTCTCTCTCTCTCTCTCACAGTTTATAACATCGAACGATATAACCATTTGCGATTAGCTAATTTCAACTCTATTTTTCTATTTAATCCTATCAAATACACATATAATGTCCATCAAGTCCATTTTCATTTTCGTTTTCCTCCTAGTGCATTTTCTAGGCGGCCAAACGGATAGTAAAAAAAACGATGAAGGAGAGAAAGATACTTCTCGAGCTTTGGCTTTATCAGACGAGAGCTTTGAAACTATCTCCTGAACGTCTCTGGAAGTGACAATCGAGGTCATCGGAACTCCGATTATGCTCTGGACGGTCCTGAAGAGCGAAAGACGAACTCTAGGGTTTTAAAACGACATAGACACTGAAAATTTGGCGGGAAAGTGTGGAGTAAGTGAGGTAAAACGACACTGTCACCGGATAAAAAAGACTCTTTGGAGAGTTTTAATCAACTCAAACCGAGTATCACTTAATGCGGAATTCCCTCACATGAATAGCCATAGTGCCAAAAGTTCTAGCTTTAATTTTAGCTTCTATGCTTTCTAACACGTAACTATCACATAGTAGGCATGATAATACCTATTGATTATATATGCATCCATAACTATCTATCCCAAAATATATCATTTTGTAATTATTGGATTCAATTACCCTCTCATTAACATTCTCAATTTCTCTCTCTAAATTATATGTTCTACGTAAGATTTATATGATCAAATCTTATAAATCTCGAAAAAATAACAAAATTTAAAAAGACCATCTAAAACAGACATTTGACTTAAAAGATATGAACTTTTAAAGTTTTCGTCAAATTTCAGTGCATATCATCAATTTTCATCGTTTTGGCCAAAAAATCAAGATTTTTATGATTACATCGCAAGAGCATCGAAAAAGCATTGTTTTGACAAAAAAAAATCAAGTTTTCATGATTGCATCGTAAGAGCATCAAAACAGCATCGATTTTGCATCGAAAAATCATCGTTTTGGTCAAATATCAAAATTTCATGATTGCATCGCAAGAGCATCGAAACAGCATCGATTTTGCATCGTTTAATTTTGGGGCAAAACGATGTTTTTTCAATGCCAAAGCGATGTTGTTTCGATGCTCTTATGATTCAATCATGAAAACTTGATGTTTTTTTTTTTGCCAAAACGATGATTTTTCTATGCAAAATTAATGTCAAATCGATGTTTTTTCAATGCTCTTGCGATGCAATCATGAAAACTTAATTTTTGGTCAAAACGATGAAAAATCGATACAAAATCGACGCAGTGTGCTAAAATTTGATGAAAATTTTAGAGGTTCGTATCTTTTCACTCAAATGTCCATTTTAGATGATTTTTTTTTATTTTGGTATTTTTTTAGATCTACAAAATTAGAGCATGTAAAATTGTAAAATTTATATGTAGAACATACAATTTAGATAGATAAATTGAGGATGTTAATGGAAGGGGTAATCTGGTCCAATAATTACAAAATGACATATTTTGGGGATAAGTAGTTATGGGGGCATTTATAATAATTAATATGTATTATTATGCCTAATATGTAATATTTCCCTTCTAAATACACACTAATTAAAAAAATTTGCCACCTTTAATAATTATTTGAAAACTATGCTCCATACTTCTATTTGGACTAAAATACTCTCCCTAATTTTACTTCTTCTCCATGTGGGTTCTCATTCCCATAGCAGCAAAACACAACACACCACCATCCATCAGGAAATAAAAACACCCTTAGCAATTGTGAAGTTGGGCGCACCCATTAACACCACATCTTCTCACTATAGAAACATTCATCCTTTATTAAGGCCATCATTTTTTTTTATAATAAATAGGATTTTTTTTCCCGAACTATGACCACTATATGATCATGTCCCGCAAATGATTCATGATGTTAAAAATTCCCTCCAAATTATACATGTTACTGAAATATGGGACTTCTGTTAAATTTCGTCCTAGCTGGTTAACAGATTGATGATATGACATTTTGTTTATTGATGTGGCAGTGTCATGTGTAGAATAATTAGCAATTTTGCTCCCGAACTTTTACCATTACCAAATCGTGCCATTTTTATTATAACTAGTTTAAATTATTTTAAGAAAATCTATTTTTTTTTAAATAATAATAATTAAATCCGTACAAATTAAAAAAAAATCATTTTAATAGATTAAGAAAATAAATAATACTAAAAGTTTCAAATTAATAAAATAAATTTCAAATATTCAAAAATTAAAAATCTAATTAATAACAAATAACTTTTTTTACTTTTTCTTTGATTTTACAATATAAAATAAATATATCTTAAAGTAAGAATTAAAAAATAAATCATAAAACAAAGTTTTTTTCGCTTCGTCCTCCATCTTTTAAATTAAAATTTTTAATTTGTTTAAGCCTTTTGTCCTTCGTCCCCTTCTTTAATTAAACATTTTTTCTTTGTTTTAGTATATATTTTAAATTTTTATTCTAAAATAGATTTATTTTATATTGTAAAAAAAATTTAAAAAAATAATTATTTGTTATTAATTAGATTTTTAATTTTTTAAAGAATTAATTAATATTTTTAAGAAAAAAAATTAGATTTTTTTAATAGAAAGGGCACAATCTCGTAGTGGTTAAAGTTCGAGGGCAAAATTGGTAATTATTCTACACATGGCATGTAACGACCAAAAAAATGCTAATAGGGTTTAGTGCCTTGATTAGCGTGCCGGGAGGGCACAATTGGATATGTGTGTGATTACATGATTTAAATGTGTGACTATGGGCCATGCATGATATACATGATGATGTGAATATATTATATGCATGTTTATGATTATTAGATATGCATGTGGGCCCTTCGTTGTTTATAAGGGCATATCTATAATTTTAGCCTGTTAAGGGCATAAATGTGATTATGTGTGTTAAATGACAGAGACCACATTATTATGTGCACATATTTGGAGTACATGGCTCAAGGCGATCCTAGTGAGCGGATTAGCGAATTAGTCATAGCAGGGTTTAATACCCAGCTCGAGGTGTGCCTAGGGTTATTTTGGGAACTTGGAGGATATTTTAGGGTTTATTGAGTAATGAGAAAGTATTTGGTAATTAGTTGGGCATGACGGGATTAATTGGCAAATGGCAGGAATACTCGAGGAATTAGCGGGAATCGGGAAATGACCATGTTACCCCTAGGGGCAATTAGAGGACTGAGGTGTCATGAGGGGTATTTTAGTCTTTTTGGCTAAGGTGTATGATCAGCGGAGGTTTTAGGAAACTGCCTAAGTAGGAATACACTTAACCTCTCTCACTCTCCAATATACACGGTTTCTCTTCCTCTCTCTAGAACTAAGGGGAATTTAGAAGCTTGAAGGAGAAAAAAGCCAGGAAATTGAGTTGAGGTTGAGCTAAATTGAGTTGAGGTTGAGCTAAATCTCGGAAACTGAGGCTAGAAGTAGAGAGAGTATAGCTGGGGGATTCAAGCTGCAAGCTGAGGTCAGGTTTCAAGTTGTAATTGTTGAATTATGTTGTGTTATAGTGAGAACTTAGAGCTTGCATGAAAATGGGATCCAAGGCTGAATTTAGGTGTTTGAGGAGAGTAAAGAATTGTTTATAGGCTAGATATGATGTTTAGGCTATTAGGTTAAGAATTTTGGACTTAAATATGAGTTTGGCTGGTAATTGGGGTTGAATTTTGAGGTTTAGGCTCGAGGGAAAATGCTGGAAAGAGGTGGATTTTCTAGATTTTGGGTCGCGACCCTGTTCTTTAGGCGTCGCGGCCCGAGTGCTCGAAGAGGCTGGGATGCCTCTGATTTGCCCAGGCGCGCCGCGACCTAGGGGGTGCAAGTCGCAACCCATGTCCTCCAGCAAGGAGGGCCTTGCCTCTATCTTAGGGATGGGTCGCGACCCTATAGGGCAAGTCGCGACCCTAAATGGAAAATAAAGGGAAGCTAAGGATTTTAGGCTTGGGGATTCAAATCTAAGCTCGGGACGAATTCTACTACCCGGCTTAGTAGAATTCGAAGTTACGGAGGCTAGTATTGGTTTCCAAAACATTTAATTGGACTAGAATTCGATAAATTATCCATCATTGCTTGTGACTAGGATTACCGTTAAGGCTCAGGACTAAAGATCGTGCTCGGAACCATTCTTTATCCATCGCTCGGGACTCGAGGTAAGAAACTGCACCTATGTGGTTGTGTTTGGGACTAAGGCCCCCTGTAATTGAACGTGTATATTGTGTAATTGTATGGTTGTTGTATGTAATATAAAAGTATAGCCTAAGGGTGCTGGGGCTGATGATAAGCGCACTGAACGTAGCTCGGCCTAAGCAAGTTGGGATCAGCTAAATAACCAAAGGGCTCGGCCTAAGGGTGCCGATACCTAATTACTTATATTACTGATCGAAATATATGTTGAAAGTATATGTTTATCATTGTCGAGCTTTATATCTGTATTCTGCTGATTAGTTGAACTGATTGGATTGAAATTGATTATATGCTTGTTGTTTATAGGTTTCTTGTTCGGCCTTGGCTCACAGGTGCTACGTGGTGCAGGTAAAGGCAAAGGAAAGTTGGACCAACCATGAGTTGGAGAGCTCTGGGGGCGAAGTGTACATCGTCAGCTGCTCGACCGCCACGGCCGAGGGAATTTACAGGAATTAGAGCTCTAAACTATATTTTGCCGTTAAACTGACTTTTGTTGTATCAGTCTTTGAGAGTTATACTTTTCATGTAAACCCTATTTTTGGGATCCCATGTATCAAACATTTGTTTTAATGAAAATTAACTGTTTATGATTAAAATCTTTTAACCCCAATGCGTCAGTTAACTTTAGAAAACACATTTATGTTCAAACGACTTGATTAGCAAGTCTGGCACTATTTTAAACACACAATGTAACGGTCTTGGTTATCTTGAAGACTGGCTGGGCATGTACACTCGCCGCTAAAGACAAGCTCGACTTAGGGTTTGGTAACTAAATATATGTGATTGTATGCTTAAATGTTTAAATGAAATGTAAATGTTTTATTTGTATGATTAATAGGGAGCATGAGATATATTGATAGGGCATGGTCCTTGACTGTTGTGTGATTATGATAAGGCGTGCTTATTAGCATCGCTACTGTATGTGAACAAAAGTTTAAATGCTTGTTTGCATCTTGATTGCATACTGTTGGTTGAGTTTTGATGTTGGAGCATGGAAAGAATGTTAACCTGGCATCATTGCCTGACCGCGCGAGTCATTGATTGCAGATAGACTTGGATAGTTATGCGTCCAAGGCAATCAATATGACTAGTCGGCACTGGGGTCGAGGCTAGAGATGAAGAGCAGGGCCAGAACCCTCCGCCAGTCCCTGGGAACTGGCAGCAATTGCTTGCTCATATGCCAGCCAAACTTCGAGGTCAGGAAGAGCAGATTCGCCTTATGAGGCAACAAGCTTTGTCAGGGAGTGTCGCACCTAACTTGCCACTTGTTGTGGCACCAGCTATACAGCCACCTGAGATTGGAAACGGGTGGGAGCCACTCTATGAGAGATTCAGGAGACAGCACCCTCCAACCTTTGAGGGAGGACTAGATCCACTGAAGGCTGAACAGTGGATGAGTATGATCACCTCCATCCTGGACTTTATGAGGGTGGAAGATAATGATAGGGTGACATGTGCTACCTATATACTTAGAGAGGATGCCCGTATTTGGTGGGAGGTGGCATCACAATCTTAAGATGTTTCTGCTATGAGTTGGGACGGGTTCAGAGATCTGTTCAACCAAAAGTATTGCAACGTTGCCGTCAGGGCAACAAAGGTGAATGGGTTTATTGGATTGGTACAGGGCAGTATGATAGTTACTAAGTATGCCCTGAAGTTTGATAGGCTAACAAAGTTTTCACCAGATCTAGTGCCTACAGATGCGGTTAGACAAGACAAGTTTATTCAAGGGCTTAATGTTGTGATAGCCCTAGATGTGAGGATTACATCAGTACCTGGGGAGACGACTTATGCCCAGGTGGTTGAGAGGGCCCTAATTGCTGAGGAAGCGGAGAACAAGATTTGGAGGGAGAACGCTACAATACGGGATGCTCGCAAGGCAATGCCTCCATATACAGGGTCTGGTAGGGGCAGAGGCCCTAGTGATCAGAAGAGGAAGACCCCTGACACCTCAACCACTATTGGTCCTGATAGGAGGGGCTGGGGTGTTCATGGTGGTCGCTAGGGAGGCAGTGAAACATGGAGGAGTTATCCAGAGTGCACTAGATGCAGGAAGCGCCATCTGGGCAAATGCGGGGCCAAGGCTTGTTACTGGTGTGGGGTGGTTGGACACCTCAAGAAAGATTATCCGACACTAAAAAATGAGGAACCAGGGAAGGTGGACAGCTTTACTCCAGCTCAAGTGTTCACCTTGACGTAGGCAGAGGCCGGGGCTAGTCCCTCGGTAGTGACAGGTCAGCTTTCTAGCGCTGGCTATTCATTTGTTTGTAGTAAAGTGATTGATAAATTGTGTAGGCCTAGTGAGTATTATGCTGCGGGGTGATTACTCTAGAATATAGAGTTATCTTTAATACTTTTAGCTTATAATTTGATTAAAAAAGATGAGTGATTTGTATCTTTGTCTATAGAATTAAGTCATTTTATTTTATTTGGGTTCAGGAGTTAGTTTTGGTTTTATGAAGGAAAATAAGTAAGAGAATGATAAATTGGATGAAGTTGAGTGAATTGGAAATGAGCTAATGTGATTTAATATAATAATTTTTGGTGCAGGAATTCTCAGGTTTCTGCAGCAATGTTGAAGCATTTTGTCCAGACAACAAACAATTTTGGGTCAATATGAGGAGCTGCCACATCAGCAGTATAAATCAACATTTTCAATTAACTTTACTTGGGCTGGAAAGTAAATGATGATACATGGGCCTTTAAATGAGTTGTTCCATATGTTAAAAGAAAAATATATATATATATATATATAAAAAAGTAGCTCACGTGGGGTAAGGAAAAGAAGCTCTAATATCATATATAATGAACCTTTCCTTTTTTCTTTGGGGAGGACACGCACAGTAGAAGTAAGGGACAACCAGCAACCATTAGAGAGGAAAAGTGGAGAATGAAGAAAAAGAAAAAGAAGAAGAAAGAGAAGGATTCAAGAGAGGAGGACCATTTTGGGAACATCTTTTTGGCTTAATTCTCTTACCCTTCTCCTTAATATTTTTTTTTTTTTTTTTTTTGTATTTTCTAAACTATGATTTATGTTGTTATGGGCTGTTTTGATTTTAGATTTGTGCTCTTGAATTCAGCCATGAACTAAATCTTTGGTGGCTTGAATTGTTGATGAACTCTATGCCTTAATTCTAAATTTCTAGCACTTTTATTTTAGTAATTGACCCATTGTTCATTCAAATGTGCTTATTGATGATTTCTTGTTGTTGATTGGCCACCAATGGCAAGATATTGAGTTACATTTGTGATGGGAAGTTTGAATATAATTGAAAGATTTGAATGACACAAGTGAATAATAGTATTAGGTTATGTTTGTGAATAGCATAGGAATGAGTTATTTACCTTGTGTAACCATTATGAATTGATGCTTAAATTCTGGGTTCTTAACTTGATTGTCATATGAATATGTTTAAATTAGGTGAAAGAATTAATACCATAGGATTTGGAAAAGTTCTATGAATTAATTTGGAATTCTTGTTAACTCTGGGTAATTTGCTGAGATTTTGTTGCAGTAAAACGTACAGGTCAATTGACATAGATAAATTTAATAATTCAAGCCCATTTCACCAAATTGAATTTTTATTGCTTTTATATTATCATCTTAGTTTATTTTGAAACATTTTCAATTTATTTTTCATCTCTATTAAATTGTTTGGTAATTGATTTGTGAAAAATTATTTGCTAATTCAAATCCCTCTGGAGACGATACTCAACTTATCACTTTATTACTTGTTTGTCGACTGTGTACACTTGCACAATTTTAATTGCTTAAATTTACGCAACAAGTTTTTGTCGTCGTTGCCCATATATCATCATTTACTTTCCAGCCTAAGTAAAGTTAATTGAAAATGTTGATTTATACTGCTGATGTGGCAGCTCCTCATATTGACCCAAAATTGTTTGTTGTCTGGACAGAATGCTTCAGCATTACTGCAACAACCTGAGAATTCCTGCACCAAAAATTATCATATTAAATCACATTAGCTCATTTCCAATTCACTCAACTTCATCCAATTTATCCTTCTCTTACTTATTTTCCCTCATAAAACCAAAACTAACTCCTGAACCCAAATAAAAGAAAATGACTTAATTCTATAGACAAAGACACAAATCACTCATCTTTTTTTGGAGAGTGTATTCTCATTTTTCTTGTTCTCTTGCCATTTAGTTTGTTTATCATTATTCGAAAAAAAAAGTATAAAAATGTAAAAAAAAAAAAAAAAAGCAAAAAAGTACAAAAGTACAAAAGTTTCAAGAGTGCACTCCCTTGAATCAAAGGAAAGTTTTGAAAAAAAAATTCAAAAAAAAGTTAAGAAAAGAAAAAAAAAAGTAATCAAGTATGTTTGTAAATAAGTTTGGGGGTGTAACTCTTCAAATAAAAGAAAAGTTTATTTTAGTTTTTGTCTTTGAATGTTAGTAATAAAGGCTAGTGGCAAGAGTTATATTTTGTTGTGGGGTGTTCTTTGGGGAAATTAATGTGTACATTGATTTAGGTCCTAGAAAGATTGAGGTGCTTAGGGTGACTCGAGCCAAAATTAATATCTCTTATCCTACCTTCACCTTAGCCTATCATTACAAGCTTGATAAAGTCCTATTGATCTTTGGTGTGGTGTTTGTCTACATTAGTGGAGAGGGAATCACTGAGTAACTTATAGAGACATTATTTAAGCTTGAGGACCAAAGTCTAGCTTGATTTTTGGTGATTGAAATTGTTTAGGAAAAACTATGCATGCACTAAAGGGTGAAACACTTGATTCATATTTTGGCAGCAACATTAATGCTTGAAGAATTTGGTTTAAAACTTGTGAAAGATTGAAATTCAGCTTCTCTTATTCAAAATAAAAATTTTCGAGAGCCTTCCCTTTTTTACCACTGGCATAGCAAAGTTTGTCCACTGTTGTTGTGTTTTGTCTTTGTTGTTTCCTTGTCTTTTGTTGTTTAGTCTGTGCCTTTTGTGTCTCTTTGTTATTTGTGTTTTGTTTTTAGAGTCATCACTCGAGGACGAGTATTGTCGTAAGTTTGGGGGTGTGATAACTCTTGAATAAAGAGTTATTTCATGTGCTTTTGAACTTATAATAGTGGAAAAATTGTGGGTGATGTTAGTTTATTTTTAGCTTTTGTAGCTAACTTTGGTGTTTTTATGATCTTAATTAAGTTTAATTATTTTTGTAGTTTTTAATAGCTAATGGGTTAAAGGTAGTAGTTTCATAGATAAATATTTGCACAAAGAATGAACTAACATGTGAAACTATCTAAATTGAATTTTTGATGGCTGAATTATCAGGTTTTGCTGCAGCCAAAATAGATTTTGCTGAAGCATTTTGATCAGGCAGTTTTTGGGCATATAGAACACATGGCAAGTCAATGGGTGAGCTGGAATATTGGCTGAGGTGGCAAGTACAGAAAGTATCACTCAACATTTGGGAGAAAATGACAAAAGAAAAGAGGAGACTCACGTTTTTGACAAGGAGGGGGTAATATGGTACTTTGAGGCTAAAGGAGAAAGCCTAAAATAGACAAAAAGAAGCATCAGCCAAAAGGGAGAGGAGGGAGCCATTTTTGGAAAGAAAAAACCAGCAAGAAGAAGAAAGGAAGCCCATAAATCAACAAGGACGAAGGAGGACGAAAAAAGAGAACTCAAGCATCATTTTGGATTTGTTCTTTCTTTTATTCCTAAACTCCATTTTTATATTTTCTAAGTGATTCCTGAATCTGAATATTATGGGTTGTTTTGATTATGGATTTATTGTTATTAACTCAGCCATGAACTAATTTTTAAGTTGCTTGAATTGTTGATAAACCCTATGTTATAGTCTAGCAATTTCTTGCACTTTATTTTAGTAAAATCTCTTTTGTTCATTCAGGTGTGCTTATATTAATTTCTTGTTGTTGTTTGGCCAGCAATGACAAGATATTTAATTATGTTTAATGCTTGAAAGATTAAATGTAATGGGAAGAACTTGAATGACACAAGTCATAATCTAGGTTAGATTATGTTAGTAAGTAACATAGGGATGTGTTATTTGCCTTGTGTAACTTTTGAGAATTAAACTTTGAATTTGCATTCTTAAGTCTGATTTTGCATAAGAATATGTTTAATTAGGTAAAAGAATTAATGTCATAAAATTTGGGAAAGTTTTATGAGTGTTTAAATGAATTCTTGTTAACCTGGAAGTTTGGTAGAATATTGTTGTCGCAATCTATTCGCAATTTGTTTAGGATGATTAATATATGAGAAATCAATAATTCAAGTCCATTTTGCAATCCATACATTTCTTTCAATTTTCTTGTTTAGTTCAGTTTTAATTGCATTATTTCCATCTCTTTTAATATTTTGTTTAGCCTAAAAACAACTCATTTGATTTTTAGTACTTTTAAGTTGTTTAGTAATTGTTTTGCTTATTTTTCTAATTTGCAATCCTTGTGGAGACGATCTACTTATCATTATATTACTTGTGTGATTACGTGCACTTGCGTATTTTAAATCAAATATTAAATTTATCACAACACAGGGTTCGGGACTATACTGCCTACATGGGAGTTGGTAGTTTCTAGGAGATGGATTAGAGCACTGCCAGTGATGGTGGATAGTAGGGAACTATCAGTAGATTTGATTGAGTTGGGTATGGACGATTTTGATATGATTTTGGGGATGGATTGGCTAATCAGATACGGGGCCACTATAGATTGCAGGAAGAAGATGGTGACTTTTGAGCCTGAGGGGGAGGACCCCTTTGTCTTTGTGGGTGTTATACATGGACCCCGCATTCCTATGATATCCGCGTTGACTTGAGGGCAAGGGACCTATTACAAGGAGATTGTATAGGTCTTCTAGCTAATGTGGTGGATACCACTAGAATTACACAGTGGGGCCTGGAGAGACTAGATTGGTATGCAAGTATTTGGATTTGTTTCCTGAGGATTTACTAGGACTGCCGCTGCACTGGGAGATTCAGTTTGTCATTGAGTTAGCGCCGGGTACAGAGCCAGTATTTAGGGCACCATACAGGATGGCTTTGGCAAAGCTAAAGGAGTTCAAGATACAGTTGCAAGAGCTTCTAGACTTGGGATATATTAGACATAGCTTCTCATCATGGGGTGCTCCAGTTTTGTTTGTGAAGAAGAAGGATGGGAGTCTGATAATGTGTAAAGACTACAGGGAGTTGAACATGTTGACCATCAAGAACAAGTACCCCTTACTAAGGATCGATGACTTGTTCGATCAGCTGCAGGGTAAGACAGTATTCTCGAAGATTGATCTTCGATCTGGTTATCACGAGCTGAGGATCAAGGACGAGGATATTCCGAAGACGGCCTTCCATACGAGGTATGGGCATTATGAGTTCCTGGTCATGTCATTCGGTTTGACCAATGCCCCAACATTGTTTATGGATCTGATGAACAGGGTGTTCAAGGACTTCTTGGATCAGTTTGTGATTGTCTTCATCGACAACATCTTAGTTTACTCCAGTTCAGAGAATGAGCACGAACAACATCTTCGACAAGTATTACAAAGATTGAGAGAGCATCAGTTGTATGCCAAGTTGAAAAAGTGCGAGTTCTAGCTACCAGAGTGACATTCCTTAGACATAAGGTTAAGGCAGTTAGGGATTGGCCGAGGCCAAGGAACGCCTCAGAAGTTAAAAGCTTCCTTGGATTAGCAAGTTATTACAGACGGTTCATGGAAGGGTTTTCGAAGATTGTCGCACCAATGATAGAATTGACACGAAAGAATCTGAAGTTTACTTGGTTAGACAAGTGTGAGGGTAGCTTCCAGGAACTGAAGCAGTGACTGCCTTCGGAGGGAGGAAAGTTTGTAGTGTATTGTGACCTATCGAGATTGGGGTTGGGATGCGTATTGATGCAGAATGAGAAGGATATTTCCTATGCGTTGCCACAGTTGAAGGAATATGAGTAGCGATATCCTACCCATGATTTGGAACTGGCAGCAGTGATATTCGCACTGAACGTTTGGCGACATTACTTGTATGGAGAGAAGTGCGAGATATACACCAATCATAAGAGTTTAAAGTATTTCTTCACCCAGAAGGACTTGAACATGAGACAGAGATGTTGGCTGGAATTGGTGAAGGACTATGACTGTGACATCCTTTACCACCTAGGGAAAGCCAATGTAGTGGCAGATCCGTTGAGCTAGAGAGGCCTAGGACAATTGTTTAGTTCAAACTATATATCAAATGAGTTAGTAGAAGAGATGGCTAGAGCAAGGATAGAACTGGTTGTGGGCCGGTTGTCCAATATTACTTTACAATCTACCATCCTAGAGAGGATAAGAGAGGGTCAGTTACATGATGTGCAGTTTGATGAGGTTAGAGAGAATGTCCTAGCTGGAACGACTAAGGATTATTCTATTTCAAAGATGAGCAAAGATTGGATTTGTGTTCCGATAGATATGGGCATTAGACGAGAGATACTTGATAAATCCCATACTACACCATACTCACTCCATCTAGGCACCACGAAAATGTATCAGGATCTATGGGCTTTATATTGGTGGCTTGGGATGAAGAAGGACGTAGTTGAATACGTGGCCAAGTGTTTAACGTATCAGTAGGTGAAGGTTGAGCATCTGTGACCAACGGGGTTGCTACAGCCTTTAGGTATTCCCGAGTGGAAATGGGAAGACATTACCATGGATTCTGTGGGAGGTACCCAGGATAGTGGGGCTACATGACTCGGTGTGGGTGATAGTAGACAGATACACCAAGTCAGCTCACTTTCTACCAGTGAAGACGAACTATACTGTGGATCAGTACGCAGAGTTATATGTCAGAGAGATTGTGCGTCTCCATGGGGTGCCTAAATCTATAGTATCGAACCGGGATCACATATTTACCTCCAAATTTTGGGGTGGTTTGCAGAAGGCTATAGGAGCTCAGCTAAAGTTCAGTATAGCCTTTCATCCTCAGACAGATGGACAGTCTGAGAGGACAATTCAAATACTAGAGGACATGCTTAGAGCATGTGTGTTAGACTTCGAGGGGTCTTGGAGTAAGTACCTCCTATTGATTGAGTTTTCGTACAATAATGGTTATCAATCAACGATTGGAGTAGCTCCATACGAGATGTTGTATGGAAGGAGATGTAGATCCCCCATTCATTGGGATGAGATGGGGGAAATGAGGTATTTTGGATCGGAGATGGTTCAGAAGACTAATGAAGTTGTTGAGAAGATCCGAGCTCGAATGCTTGCTTCGCAGAGCAGACAGAAAAGCTATGCTGATCCTAAGCGTCAGGACGTGGAGTTCGAGGTAGGGGATCACGTGTTTCTGCGAGTTTCACCATTACGAGGGGTGGGGAGGTTTGGGAAAAAGGGTAAGCTGAGCCCTAGATTCATAAGACCTTTTGAGATCCTGGAGAGGATCGGGCAGGTAGCCTATAGATTGGCTCTGTCACCATCATTATCAGGAGTTCATGATGTATTCCACATCTCTATGCTTCGGAAGTACATCTCAGATGCGACTCATGTTTTGGGATATGAGGGTCTAGAGCTACAGACCGATTTATCGTACGAGGAACGACCAATTAAGATTTTAGACAGAAAATATAAGGTTTTGAGGAACAAGATGATTCCTTTAGTCAAAGTATTATGGCGGAATAGCAAGGTCGAGGAAGCGATCTGGGAACTAGAATCATCTATGCGGGATCAGTATCCCGAGTTATGCAGGTAAATTTTGAGGACGAAATTCTTAGTAGGAGAGGATAGTTGTAACGACAAAACAATGCTAATAGGGTTTAGTGCCTTGATTAACGTGTCGAGAGGGCACAATTAGATATGTGTGTGATTACGTGATTTAAATGTGTAATTATGTGCCATGCATGATATATATGATGATGTGAATATATTATATGCATGTTTATGATTATTAGATATGCATGTGGGCCCTTTATTGTTTATAAGGGCATATCTTTAGTTTTGGCTCGTTAAGGGCATAAATGTGATTATGTGTGTTAAATGGTAGAGACCACATTATTATGTGCACATATTTGTAGTACACGGCTCGAGGCGATCCTAGTGAGGGGATTAGTGAAATAGTCACAACAGGATTTAATACCCGGCTCGGGGTGATCTTAGGGGTATTTTGGGACTTGGGGGATATTTTGGGGTTTATTGCGTAATGAGAAAGTTGGGCATGACAGGATTAATTGGCAAATGGTAGGAATACTCGAGGAATTAGCGGGAATCGGGAAATGACCATGTTACCCCTAGGGGTAATTAGAGGGCTGAGTTGTCATGAGGGGTATTTTGGTCTTTTTGGCTAAGGTGTATGATCAGCTAAGGTTTTAGAAAACTACCAGAGTAAGTAGGAATACACTTAATCTCTCTCACTCTATCATATACACAATTTCTCTTCCTCCCTCTAGAACTAAGGGGAACTTAGAAGCTTGAAGGAGAAAAAAGCCAGGAAATTGAGCTGAGTTTGAGTTGGAAATCTGGGAAACTGAGTCTAGAAGTAGAGAGAGTATAGCTAGGGGATTCAAGCTGCAAGCTGAGGTAAGGTTTCAAGTTGTAATTGTTGAATTATGTTGTGTTATAGTGAGAACTTAGAGCTTGCATGAAAATGGGATCCAAGGCTGAATTTAGGTATTTGAGGAGAGTAAGAAATTGTTTATAGGCTAGATATGATGTTTAGGCTATTAGGTTAAGAATTTTGGACTTAAATCTAAGTTTGGCTGGTAATTGGGGTTGAATTTTGATGTTTAGGCTCGAGGAAAAATGTTGGAAAGAGGTGGATTTTATGGGATTGGGGGCTCGGGCCGCGACTATGTTCTTCAGGCGTCACGGCCCACGTGCTTGAAGAGGCTGGGATGCCTCTAATTTGCCCAGGCACACCGCGACCCAAGGGGGTGCAAGTCGCGGCCCATGTCCTCCAGCAGGGAGGGCCTTGCCTCTGTCTAAGGGGCGGGTCGCGGCCCTATAGGGCAAGTCGCGACCCTAAATGGAAAATAAAGGGAAGCTAAGGTTTTTAGTGCAGAGTCCTAGAATTTTACTTAGCTAGTTAGATAATAGTAGTAGTAGTTATAGTATGTTTAGTACTGTGGATTTTGGTTCAAGTTGGGACTTAGTTGAACACTCGTAGCAACACTTATAGATTTTATAAGTTTAACCTATAATTTAAGAATATTAATTATAACATAAGGTTTGATTAATATAGCTGATTATAAAGATGTTATTTATTATACTATAAGGTTTAGATAGAATTAATAAGATAATGACACTTGTTGTGTGCATGTTTATTTAAGATTTAACTATAGTTTAAATAAAAGAAAGATCTAGAAAACTATAGAACCTTCCAAGACCATTAAGAGCATTACATTTGTCATAGTCTTGTTTATTTGAGGATTTAAGCATTATAAGTGGATAATTCAAAAATAGAAGTTTCTAGAAGCTCTAGACCCTTCCAGAACTTGCTGGAATCTCGTATTACCCAGTCAAACCTGATTAATCAATTCAATTATGCTGAAAATGTGCAATTACGTGTTTAATATATTCACGTATGCCGATATGTCGCAGCCTAGGAGCCAATGTATCGTCACACGGGGAATACGAAAAACACGTGAACTTCGCACAAATGAAACAATGAGCACTCGGGTCATAAGCCCAAGCGATATATCGCCTACAATGGGCGATATATCGGCCCTAGGGCCATATTTTCAAACGTTTTTGAAACCGGGCTCAATTCATTCCTTAACCTCTTGACCAGCCTCTGAACATTTTGATCGAGTCTTAAGCCTTTGTTGAACGAATATTCAAATATTTTTCAATTAATATTCATTATTTTATTCAAGCTAAAAGATGATCTTTTCACTCCTTGAACTTTATAAATAGGACCTAGTACCCAGCCTATTCTTTCATTCTTCAAGCTGTGTTCAGAGCCTTCAAGCTGCTAGGGTTATTATAGAGTGATAAACACTTAGGTTGGGATATAAGCTTTATCATTTTAAGCTTTATAAACACTTGGAAAGTAAGATAAATAGTGTGTTTTTCTATATCAAGGTATAGTTCGGTGCTAGTACATCCAAAGGTATTCCTAATCTTAAGTTCATTTCTGTAGCTTCCTTTAGTTTTCATTCAGATCCTAACTCATTGTTTTCAATTCTTGGTTAGGTATTTAAGTTCTTTGAACTTAAGGTTTCTTTTCGGTAAGTCTCCTTTTGGTGGTTTAGTTCATTTCCTTGCATCTCTTTCTTTAGAAATACTCACTATTCTTATTGTTGGTTTTAGGAGTGTTCCAAATCCCGTCCTTGTTCTCATATCCCGGTTTTGGTAAGGAAAATAGGATAGAATTTTATATGTTTTTATGATATGTTATGTTTATGTTTATGTTTATGTTATGTTATGTTATGTTATGTTTACATTATGTTTATAGACCTTGGGCATATGACTTGTATAACTAACAAGCCCCAGTAAATTATGGGCATATGACTTGCTTGGCTAGCAAGCCCCATCAATTTATTGGGCATATGACTTGTTTAGTTAACAAGCCCCAAGTAGTATAATGGCCATTGTAGTATATGACATATGTTTATAGTATATGTTCATGATATAGTTTATGTATATGTTTTATGTTATTAGTAGATTATCCTTGCTGGGCATTAGGCTCATTCCTTTATTTTTATGTATGCAGGAAAATAGATATGGCGGTGGAAGGATTCGTGGTAGCTTGGCTTGTGTATTGAGAAAGAATGGATTCGATGGACTGCGTGAACGATTCGAGGACAATGTTATTTTAATCATTTGATTATGTTTTCTTTATGTATTTTCCCGCATTTAGTTTTGTAAACAATTTCATTTAAGTTTAAAGTTATGTTTTATTTTTAAACAATGGGATCTCACACCCCGAATTTATGTATTTCAACATTTACTTTAGAGTTTTTAATAAAGTTTGTGAATGTTTCTTATGTATGTTTTCTCGAAAATAGTGTCTATGTATAGTAGTTTTAATGGTCCAAAGTCTTAGAATTAGTTGAGTCATTACAGTTGGTATTAGAGCAATGGTTCATTTGCATGAAGTTCTCCTTGATACACACGCTCAAGCTCTGAATCTAACCGCCAATGTAAGTTTTTATGTGATAGTTATTATGTTTATGTGTTTAGCTAACGTTTTAGCCTTATGTTTTCAGTTAAGAATGAATGGAGCATTAACTTATGAGGATATCCAAGCCATTAAGGCCTTGAAAAGAATTAGAGAGCCAAAAAACACCGTAGGAGTGCTAGAAAGAATCACTCGAAGATTACTCTTATTCCACAGGGAGATAGGTTACCTCCAAGAAACTAAGCAAATCATGATGAGAGCTACAGAGCAATATGTTTTAGTGATTAGACTTTTTAAAGATTATTCTACTATAATTGCAACCTTAGAAGACATATGGGAGACGATAGATGATGAAGATGAATTACCAGTAGCTATGAGATATTACTTTCTCATACTTAGATTCACCTCTAAGATGGAGTTCCAATTCACAAATGAGCAAAAGCATAGAATTTTTATGAATCTTCCTCGAGGGCATTTTGAGGCTCAAGATAATGATGACTATGAAGAAATAGACGATGATATGTTAGATAAAGGATCAGATGTAGAAGATCCCGAATTTTAGAATAGATTAGTTTCTTTATTTATTTTATTTATTATTTATTTTCTTTTATGATTGTACTTAGTGAAAAACTTTTTTTTTCCAAATAAATATCAATGTTATTTTGATGACATGTATGAGTTTGATTTTTTTTGCAATCATAATAAATAATGACTAAGTTCGGTGAGGGTGGATACAAATCAATGGATTGAGTTCCATATTGAGAGTTAGGGGGCCATAGTAGTGGGAACAATATTTCTGATCCCAGCCCTCCCTTAATATGGTTAACTTTGGAACAACGATAAGTTTCGAGCCTGAGAATTAAATCATATAGGATGATTAGAAACAAACTTAGAAAATAATAAAGATAGCTTATTTTTCTAAGTATAGAAACACACTCTAATGATAAAAGAAGGCTTATATAATTCTTTTCATAAGAAATCATAAATTAATAGGTCTGAGTTATGTTTGCTTAGATTAAGTTTTTGCCTTAGAGCCTATTAGGGTAAGTTCTAACATGTTTTCTTAACTGTTAGAACTTCGCTGAAGATGTCGCTAGGAAGATCTACTCGCACCAATGCCAATGTCTCCAATGCCACTCCTAAGAGCAATGAAGCCCCTCCAGTTCGCAGAAGGAGAATGCGTGCTACTGCCAACCGAAGTGCGTCGCCGCCGGTTGACAACACTGCAGAAATTGCCAGACTGCGACAACAAGTTGAGAAATTACTGCAACAACAGTGACAACGGGCTCAGCCTCAGACTCAACCTCCGCCTCCACCGCGACCACAACCTTAGCAAATGGTCCCAGCACCCCATCAAGTTGGTCCATATGGGGTATGGCCAATGGCGAACTATGCGCCATACCCAGCTCAGCACATGGAGCCAGTTTATGAGCAATTTCGTAAGCAACATACTCCAAACTTTGAAGGGACAAGAGACCCCTTTGAGGTGGAAGAATGGCTCAGAAATGTGGAGCCAATCCTGACGCACATGAATCTCGGCAACGCAGACTGCATATCCTGCTTTTCGTCTTTGCTAAAGAAAGATGCTAGAATATGGTGGGATTTAGTTTAGCAGACTCACGATGTCGCCACCATGACTTGGACTTGAGTTGTGGAACTGTTCCACAAAAAGCACTACAATTCGGTAGTCATCGCTTCAAGAGTCGTGGAGTTCGCTGGTCTGAAGCAAGGGAGTTTATCAGTGGCAGAATATGCTCGGCAGTTCGACCGATTAGCCAAGTTTGCATCGGAAATGGTTCCAACTGACTTTTTGAGGGTGACCAAGTTCATTAGAGGACTTCGACCGAAGATTGAGCTAGGGGTTAAGCTAGCAAAGCCGAGAAATACTACCTATGCCGATGTTCTAGAAACGGCAATAGAAGTAGAAAGGCTACAGGCGAATGTTAGTAAAGAGGAGGCCAATAAGCCTGAGCCTAAACAACCAAGTCAACCTCAAAATGATCGAAACAACCACAACAACAACAGCAATCAGTCCAATAACAATAATGGTAAGAAAAGAAAGCATCGTGACAACAAGCAGTCTGACAAAGATAAAAGGGCACGGACGAACAATGGAAGTAATAGGCCGGGTTATGTAGAATACCCGCAATGTGCTAAGTGCCAAAAGAAACATCATGGTGAATGGCGGGCAAACACCAAGGGATGCTACAACTATGGTCAGGAAGGACACTGGAAGAGAGAATGTCCCCAGCACAAGCCAGAGGGGAAAAGGGAAGACAAGATGGTTCCTGTTGCGGAAATTATATGCTCAAGTATACACAGTCCAACACAAGTAATACAATGATAAGTGAATCGTCTCCACAGAGATTGTTATTAAAAAGTTTAATGTAAACACCAATTACTTGCAACTTAGAAATTTTAAGAACTGAATTTAGTAGTAGTTGAAACTAAAATAAAATGGAAGAAATTAAAATATGCTTAAAAGTAACCACAATTTCTAGAGAAATAACAACAAGAAGAATTATTAATGGAAAAATTGGACTTGAATAGTTAAATCCCCCTATGTCAAAAACAGCCCAAAATGCTATAGCATTAAATTTAGCAAATCGCACCAGTGTTAACTAGAATTCCCAATAGGCTCACCAGATTTTTCCAAAACTCGTGAATATAGTTCTACCATCCAATTAAATATATTCCTATATCAAATGAGACTTAAGAACACAAATACAAGCACCAATTCTCAAAAGTTATGCAAGGTCAGTAAAATACTCCTATTCTACTCACTAAGAACAACCTAACAATGGTTATGCTCTTGCATCATTCAAGTACAAACTACTACATTCAACCTTTCCAGAATTAAATCTAGCTTAATAATCTGTCATTGTTGGCCAAACAACAACAAACAATAATCATGAACAACACTTGAATGAACAATGGTGAATTTACGTAAGTATGCATTTAAACTTTAATAGCTATGACATAGGGTTCTTTAACCATTCAAGTCTCAAAAAGCTTAGCTCATAGCTAAATTAGTATAAAAAATCTGAAATAGAAAATTGATATTCATGGGTTCTAAAATAGCTATTCGAAATTAGAAAATACAAAAATTAAAGAAGAAGAATTAAGACAAATCCAATATATATAATGTGTGAATCCTTCTTGTCCTTCTTGTTCTCCTTCAAAGGTTGCACTTCCTTTTTTTTTTCCTTCTTTTTTTTCTGTACTTTTTTTTTCTTTTCTGATGATAAGTCTTCAATGGCTGCCACCCTCACAGATACGGCTGGTCCTCTCTTTCTCCTAATTAGGGTATAAAGAATGATGCCTCCAAAATTAGACAGCCCACCTTCTTTTTCTCCACTTAGGCCCACTAATTTGGACCACCTTTCTGTCCAAAACACTCCAGCTGGCGCCACTGTTGGACCCCTGCCACCTTGGCATGAAATTAAAGAAAATGACATAGCTGGCTTTAATTTTCCACATCAGCAAGCGAGCTCCAGCATGCTGCAGCATGAGTTTTAGCAATCCGGAAAGTTTAAGCTTTTGCTTCCAAACCAAAATTCCAATTTTTCTTCTTCAATCCTTTCATGGATCGCTTGATTCCCTTTTTACATAGAAAACTAGAACAAGATTAGTTATTTAATTTCAATTTAAACCCAAAACATTGTAAGACTCCAATATTAGATCAACTAATTATATATAGATAGATAACAACTTAAAATTAACAAACAAACACCAAATCATCACTCTTTTTATGCATAATTAAGTGTAAAAGTCAAATAAATAACTCTATATCATAGAGTTATCACACCCCCAAACTTAAAACATTGCTCACCCTAGACTTCAATGCATTTTTATTCTTTCTTTCTTTGAGTTGCTTTACAAATGAATCCTCCAAAAGCCATGGCAACCCAAACTTCATTTTTTTAAGGATCTTTCAAGGAAACCGAGGTTTGGTATTGCTCAACCTCGCTTCCCCCAAACTTTGCTTCTTTCCTTGTTACCTTATATGCTCTTCCCAAATGCTCATCATATAATTCCACTACACCATTGGGAAACACCTTGCTCACTAAGAACCCACCATCACACCTTGATTTCACTAGAGAGTTTTAGAAAAACACTCTATTCCCAACTTCCAACATTTGTGATTGAGGATTTATACTATGTTTCTTTTTCTTCTTCCTTTTCTTCGGTAGCTTTGGAGAATGAGATGGTTTTTTTTCCTTACTTATCCATGGCTCCCCACCTTTCTCAATTTCTTCAAAAGGGACCTTTTTCTTGACTCCATTGCTATACTTTCCATGCATCTTTTCAATCAACTTGAAGTTAGAAGCACTTATGGCCAAACAAGCTTCAACTTCATTAGGAGAGCGTATAGGATTAAAAACCTTGAATGTGACTTGTTCATCTTGAACTTGAATGGTGAGCTCTCATTTTTCAACATCTATCAACGTCCTCCCGGTGGAAAGAAATGGTCTCCCTAAAATGATCGATACATCTTTATCTTCCTCATAGTCAAGAATAATGAAATCTGCCGGAAAAATGAACTTGTCAACTTGTACTAGGACGTCTTCAATCTTTCCCTCTGGATGCACCATAGAACGGTCAACCAATTGCAAGGTGAGTGTAGTTGGCCTAGCTTCTCCAATTCCCAACTTCTTAAAAATGGACATGGGCATCAAATTAATACTAGCTCCCAAATCACAAAGAGCTTTACCAACTTCTCGTCCCCCAATAGAAATTGGAATTGTGAAACTGCCTGGATCCTTCAACTTTGGAGGAATTTTATTCTTCAAAATAGCAGTACAACCTTCAGTCAAAGCAACCGTTCCAAATTCACCAAGCCTCCTCTTCTTTGTCAAAATATCCTTCAAGAACTTCACATAATTAGGCATTTGCTCCAAGGTCTCCACTAGTGGTATGTTGATATGGAGTTGCTTCAAAACGTCTAAGAACCTTCGAAATTGGCCATCTTGTTGCTGTTTTTGGAATCTTTGAGGAAATGGTGGAGGTGGCTCGCTCAAACACTTTTCTACTGCAGATTGCTGAACGGATGCTGTAGCATTCTGGGTAAATTCAACAGCTGAACTTGCTGACTTTTCACTCTTCTCTTCACCAATTTGGATTGAAGTGGGCTCATTTTTTCGCTTATCTTTCTCCCCATTTAACTCCAGATTTTTCCCATTCCTCAAAGTCACCACTTTGCACTGCTCTTTGCCATCCCTCCTTGGATTTTTGGTGTCATTAGGCAAGGTGCCTTGCGGCCTATTCCTCAATTCATTAGCCAATTGCCCCATTTTAATCTCAAGGTTTCTCAAGGAGGCTGCTTGGCTCTGAATCACAGCATCATTCCTGGTCATATATTCTTTCATTAAACTCTCCAAAGAGCTTGATTGAGATACTTGAGGAGGAGGAGGTTGTTGCACTCTTGGTGGTTGTTGAGAAAACCTTGGCGGATATGTTGGCTTGTTTTGCATTGGTGCTTCTCTTGAACTAGCTCCTTGACCCCCCATGAGAAATTTGGATGTTGCCTCCACCCCGGATTATAAGAGTTTGAATATGGGTTGTTACGGTTGGCATTTTGATTCCCCACATAGCAAATCGAGGCGGGATTTGAAGGACAACTCTCAAAAGTGTGTCCATCTCCACAATAGACACAAGACACATTGGAAACTTGTCCCATAGTAGCTGGTTGTACCATTCCCCCCAAACTCATGTTCTTGAGAAAGTTAGTCATTGATGAAACTTGAGCAGTCAAAGCGGTCAATGCATCCACTTCAAGTACACCTGCTACTTTTCGACTTGTTGAGGCTCTAGCATTGGACCATTGATAATTGTTGCTAGCAATACTTTCCAAAATCTCATAGGCTTCATTGTAGGACTTAGAGAGAATAACCCCATCAGCTAAAGCATCCAACACCATGCGAGTGGAAGAATTGAGCCCATTATAGAATGTTTCCATTTGTATACAATGTGGAATCCCATGGTGCGGGCACTTCCTCAACAATTCCTTAAATCTCTCCCAAGCTTCACAAAAAGATTCATCTTCTAACTGCTGAAAAGACATGATTTCATTGCGAAACTTGACATTCTTGGTAGGAGGAAAGTACTTCATCAAGAATTTTTCAGCCAACTCATTCCATGTAGTTACCGAGTCGGGAGGAAAGGTGTTGAGCCAAGCTCTAGCTCGATCCCTCAAAGAGAACAGGAACAACTTCAACCTTAGGGCCTCTTCACTTACTCCTTATAGCTTGAAAGAATCGCTCACCTCCAAAAGTGAACGAAGGTGGAGATGAGGATCTTCCGTTGGCAGCCCACTAAATTGACCAACCATTTGGAGCATTTGGAACATGACAGGCTTTAACTCAAATTGGGCTGCTTGGATTTCGGGACTCACAATGCCCGGATTGAGCTCATTAAACATAGGGGCAGCATACTCCCTTATGGCCCTCTCTCTATCATCGGCCAAAGCAATGACGTTATCAATATTATGGGCATCCCCAACCCCTTCAATCTCATCAGCCATATTGAAACGATTTTGACCCCTTTGTTCCCTTCTCCTTCTTCTAAAAGTGCGTTCAATTTCGGGGTCAATAGGAGCTAGTTCAAGGTCTTCTTGCTCGTTCATGCACTAGAGTATTACCAAAAATTCACAAAACTGAGCAAACAAGATTAGAACAACACAGAAAAATAAATTGCAAAATAATTGGTATTACACAAATTTAAATTTCAATCCCCGGCAACGGCGCCAAAAACTTGTTGCGGAAATTATATGCGCAAGTATACACAGTCCAACACAAGTAATACAATGATAAGTGAATTGTCTCCACAGGGATTGTTATTAAAAAGTTTAATGTAAACACCAATTACTTGCAACTTAGAAATTTTAAGAACTGAATTTAGTAGTAGTTGAAACTAAAATAAAATAGAAGAAATTAAAATATGCTTAAAAGTAACCACAATTTCTAGAGAAATAACAGCAAGAAGAATTATCAATGGAAAAATTGGACTTGAATAGTTAAATCCCCCATGTCAAAAACTGCCCAGAATGCTATAGCATTAAATTTAGCAAATCGCACCAGTGTTAACTAGAATTCCCAATAGGCTCACCAGATTTTTCCAAAACTCGTGAATATAGTTCTACCATCCAATTAAATATATTCCTATATCAAATGAGACTTAAGAACACAAATACAAGCACCAATTTTCAAAAGTTATGCAAGGTCAGTAAAATACTCCTATTCTACTCACTATGAACAACCTAACAATGGTTATGCTCTTGCATCATTCAAGTACAAACTACTACATTCAACCTTTCTAGAATTAAATCTAGCTTAATAATTTGTCATTGTTGGCCAAACAACAACAAACAATAATCATGAACAACACTTGAATGAACAATGGCGAATTTACGTAAGTATGCATTTAAACTTTAATAACTATGACATAGGGTTCTTTAACCATTCAAGTCTCAAAAAGCTTAGCTCATAGTCAAATTAGTATAAAAAATCTAAAATAGAAAATTGATATTCATGGGTTCTAAAATAGCTATTCGAAATTAGAAAATACAAAAATTAAAGAAGAAGAATTAAGACAAATCCAATATATATAATGTGTGAATCCTTCTTGTCCTTCTCGTTCTCCATCAATGGATGTACTTCCTTTTTTTTCCTTCTTTTCTTTTCTGTACTTTTTTTTTCTTTCTAATGATAAGTCTTCAATGGCTGCCACCCTCACAGATACAGCTGGTACTCTCTTTCTCCTAATTAGGGTATAAAGAATGATGCCTCCAAAATTAGACAGCCCACCTTCTTTTTCTCCACTTAGGCCCACTAATTTGGGCCACCTTTCTTTCCAAAACACTCCAGTTGGCGCCACTGTTGGACCCCTGCCACCTTGGCATGAATTTAAAGAAAATGACACAGCTGGCTTTAATTTTCCACGTCAGTAAGCGAGCTCCAGCATGCTGCAGCATGAATTTTAACAATCTGAAAAGTTTAAGCTTTTACTTCCAAACCAAACTTCCAATTTTTCTTCTTCAATCCTTTCATGGATCGCTTGATTCCCTTTTTACATAGAAAACTAGAACAAGATTAGTTATTTAATTTCAATTTAAACCCAAAACATTGTAAGACTCCAATATTAGATAAACTAATTATATAAATAGATAACAACTTAAAATTAACAAACAAACACTAAATCATCACTCTTTTTATGCATAATTAAGTGTAAAAGTCAAATAAATAACTCTATATCATAGAGTTATCAGTTTCTTCCAGGGTATTTGCCTTAACCCAAGGAGAAGCTGATGCTAGCAATAAAGTGGTCACAGGTCAGGTTTCTATCCTAAATAATGTATGTTCTGTATTATTTGATTCGGGAGTCACTCATTCGTATATCTCGTTAGGAATGATAGAAAAACTAGACAAACCTTGTGAAAGATTTAGAACTAGGTTTGTAATAAAGTTGCCTTCGGGCAAAGTAGTTCTATCATCACGGATAGTACGAGGCATACTGATCAAGATTGAGGACATAGAATTAGAAGGAGACCTGATAGAACTGCAAATCAAAGACTTCGATGTAATACTAGGCATGGACTGGCTAGCAAGGCATGGCGCAACCATCGACTACAGACGCAACAAAGTGACGTTCGAGAATCCTGACGGCCAGAGACTGCTTTATGGGAAAAGTTTCAGGACTACGCACACTGCTTATACCATCTCTCAAAGCCCAGAGGATGATAGAAAAAGGATGTCAAGCATTCTTAGCCAATGTCACAGATGTGGTAAAGGAAACACCACTTAAGGTTGGAGATATTCACATTGTAAAAGAATTCCCAAAAGTATTTCCTGACGACTTACCAGGGTTGCCACCGACTCGGGAAATTGACTTCACAATCGAACTAGTACCGGGCACCGAGCCTATCTCCAAGGCACCATACCGAATGGCACCTACCGAACTCAAGGAGTTAAAGACGCAGCTACAAGAACTCCTAGACTTGGGTATCATTAGACCAAGCCATTCTCCATGGGGAGCACCGGTTCTATTTGTGAAGAAGAAGGACGGAAGTATGTGGATGTGCATAGATTACCGTGAGCTGAATAAGGTGACGATTAAGAATAAGTACCCGCTACCTCGGATTGACGACTTGTTTGATCAACTCCGAGGAGCGACCGTGTTTTCAAAGATCGATTTACGGTCTGGGTATCATCAGCTCAAGGTACGGGAAGAGGATATTCCCAAGACAGTCTTTAGAACTCGTTATGGGCATTACGAGTTTTTAGTTATGTCTTTCGGTCTTACCAACGCTCTAGCCACATTTATGGATTTAATGAATATGGTCTTTAAGGACTACTTGGATAAATTCGTCGTAGTGATCATCGATGATATCTTGATGTACTCAAGGGATGCAAACGAGCACGAGGAGCATTTAAGGTTGGTCTTGTTTCAAATAAAGGAGCATCAACTCTACGCCAAGTCAAGAAGTGCGAATTTTGGCTTTCGCAAGTGGCATTCCTCGGGCACATTGTATCCAAGGACGGAGTTGCAGTAGACCCATCTAAGGTAGAGGCTGTGAAGGATTGGCCAAGACCAAAGAATGCATCAAAAGTAAGAAGCTTTCTGGGATTAGCAGGTTATTACCAGAGGTTTGTAGAGGGATTTTATAAGATAGCCATTCCGCTCACCAACTTGACCCGGAAACAGCAAAGGTTCAACTTGACTGATAAGTGTGAAGAGAGCTTCCAGTTGCTTAAGGATAAGCTATGCTCAGCACCAGTACTTTGTGTACCGACACCCAACGACAAGTTTGTAGTCTACTGTGATGCGTTGAAGCAAGAGTTGGGTTGAGTGCTAATGCAGAATGACAAGGTGATAGCCTACGCCTCAAGGCAGCTGAAGGAGTATGAGCAACGCTATCCAACACACAATATGGAGTTGGCAGCGGTGGTATTTGCGTTGAAAATCTGGCGCCATTATACGAACCACAAAAGCTTAAAGTATTTCTCCACTCGGAAGGAGCTCAACATGAGGCAGCGTAGGTGGTTAGAACTAGTAAAGGATTATGACTGCGAAATCCTATACCACCCGGGAATGGCAAATGTAGTTGCTGATGTGCTAAGTAGGAAGAGTTATGGAAGTTTAGCAGCACTAGCCGGAATAGAAAAGCCGCTACATCAGGAGCTGATCAATGCTGGAATAGAAGTAGTCATCGGTAAGCTGGCTAACTTGTCGATCCAGTCAAGTATGTTAGAAGATATACAGATTAGGCAAGGGCATGATGACACATTAGTAGCACATATGGATGCAGTTAGAGAAGGGAAGGCCACAGATTTCTCAATATCAGGTCAAGGATTATTGAGATATAAGGATCAGGTATGCGTGCCAAATGATCAAAGGATTAAGATGAAGATCTTAGAAGAAGCGCACGGTACCCCATACTCAGTTCACCCAGGGTTGACCAAGATGACTCACAACATCAAGGCAATATATTGGTGGCCAGGAATGAAGAAGGATATAGCGGAATTTGTGTCTAAATGTTTAATATGCCAGCAAGTGAAAGCAGAACATTAGCGGCCTATAGGCTTATTACAACCACTTAGCATACCAGAATGGAAATGGGACGACATAGCGATGGATTTCATGACGAGTTTGTCATGAACAAGTAAGCAGCACGACTCGACTTGGGTAGAAATAGATAGACTAACCAAGTCATCTCATTTCCTGCCTGTCAAGACTACGTATATCACAGATCAGTACGCAGATGTTTTTGTCCGAGAAATAGTTAGACTACATGGAATCCATAAGACTATAGTGTCCGATAGAGGATCAGTGTTTACATCAAGATTTTGGGGAAGCTTACAGCAAGCCATGGGTACTAAGTTAAGTCTTAGTACAACATTTCATCCTCAGACTAACGGTCAATCTGAGCATACCATACAGATTTTAGAAGATATGTTGCGCACTTGTGTACTTGATTTTGGAGGATCATAGAGTAAGTGCTTGCCGCTAATAGAGTTCTCCTACAACAATAGCTACCAGTCAATGATCGGGATGGCGCCTTATGAGTTACTTTATGGAAGAAGGTGTCGATCGTCATTGCATTGGGACGAGGTAGGAGAAAGGCAGCTTCTTGGTCCCGAAGCTGTTAGAAAAGCTCAGGAAGCCGTAGCGCTGATTAGAAAGCGCATGCTCGCTGCTCAAAGCCGTCAGAAAAGTTATGCGGATGCCAAGCAGCGTGATGTGGAATTCAAAGTCGGAGATCAAGTCTTCTTAAAGATATCTCCTATGAAAGGTGTGAGGCGGTTTGGGAAGAAAGACAAGCTTAGTCCCCGGTTTATAGATCTTTTTGAGATATTTGACAAACTGAGAGCAGTTGCATATTGATTAGCCCTACTGCCAGCATTAGCAGATAGTCACAATGTGTTCCACATCTCAATGTTGTGTAAGTATGTGTCAGACCCATCTCACGTCCTCAAGTACGATACGATAACACTCCATAAAGACTTGAGTTACGAGGAACGACTGGTTAGCATTCTAGATAGAGGGATGAAACAGTTGCAGTCCAAAAGTATTCCGATAGTCAAAGTCCTATGGAGTAGTAGTTTTGAACGGGAGGCAACGTGGGAGTTGGAGGAGGACATGCAAGCTCGGTATTCGAATTTGTTTGGTAATTAAATTTCGGAGACGAAATTCTTGGTAGTAGGGGAGAATTGTAGAGTCCCAGAATTTTACTTAGCTAGTTAGATAATAGTAGTAGTAGTAATAGCTAGTAGGAGTTATAGTATGTTTAGTACTGTGGATTTTGGTTCAAGCCGGGACTTAGTTGAACACTCATAGCAACACTTATAGATTTTATAAGTTTAACCTATAGTTTAAGAATATTAATTATAACATAAGGTTTGATTAATATAGCCGATTATAAAGATGTTATTTATTATACTATAAGGTTTAGATAGAATTAATAAGATCATGACACTTGTCGTGTGCATGTTTATTTAAGGATTTAAATATAGTTTAAATAAAAGAAAGTTCTAGAAAACTATAGAACCTCCCAAGACCATTAAGAGCATGACATTTGTCATAGTCTTGTTTATTTGAGGATTTAAGCATTTGTAGTGGATAATTCAAAAATAGAAGTTTATAGAAGCTCTAGACCCTTCCAAAATTTGCTGGAATCTCGTATTACCCAGTCAAACCTAATTAATCAATTCAATTATGCTGAAAATGTGCAATTACGTGTTTAATATATTCACGTATGCCGATATATCGCAGCCTAGGACCCGATGTATCGCCACACGGGGAATACGAAAAACACGTGAACTTCGAACAAACGAAACGACGAGCACTCGGGTCATAAGCCCAGGCGATATATCGCCTACAATGAGCGATATATTGGCCCTAGGGCCATATTTTCAAACGTTTTTGAAACCGGGCTCAATTCATTCCTTAACCTCTTGACCAGCCTCTGAACATTTTGACTGAGTCTTAAGCCTCTGTTGAACGAATATTCAAATATTTTTCAATTAATATTCATTATTTTATTCAAGCTAAAAGAAGATCTTTTCACTCTTTGAACTCTATAAATAGGACCTAGTACCCAGCCTATTCTTTCATTCTTCAAGTTGTGTTCAGAGACTTCAAGCTGCTAGGGTTATTATAGAGTGATAAACACTTGGGTTGGGATATAAGCTTTATCATTTTAAGCATTATAAACACTTGGAAAGTAAGATAAGTAGTGTGTTTTTCTATATCGAGGTATAGTTCGGTGCTAGTACATCCAAAGGTATTCCTAATCTTAAGTTCATTTCTGTATGTTTCTGTAGTTTCCTTTAATTTTCTTTAGTTTTCATTCAGATCCTAACTCATTGTTTTCAATTCTTGGTTAGGTATTTAAGTTCTTTGAACTTAAGGTTTCTTTTCGGCAAGTCTCCTTTTGGTGGTTTAGTTCATTTCTTTGCATCTCTTTCTTTAGAAATACTCACTATTCTTATTGTTGGTTTTAGGAGTGTTCCAAATCCCGTCCTTGTTCTCATATCCTGATTTTGGTAAGGAAAATAGGATAGAATTTTATATGTTTTTATGATATGTTATGTTTATGTTTATGTTATGTTATGTTATGTTTACATTATGTTTATAGACCTTGGGCATATGACTTGTATAACTAACAAGCCCCAGTAAATTATGGGCATATGACTTGCTTGGCTAGCAATCCCCATCAATCTATTGGGCATATGACTTGTTCAGTTAACAAGCCCCAAGTAGTATAATGACCATTGTAGTATATGACATATGTTTATAGTGTATGTTCATGATATAGTTTATGTATATGTTTTATGTTATTAGTAGATTATCCTTGCTGGGCATTAGGCTCATTCCTTTATTTTTATGTATGCAGGAATGTAGAGTCCAAGAACTTTACTTAGCTAGTTAGATAGTAGTAGTAATAGTAATAGTTGTAGTATATTTTTGACTGTGGATTTTGGTTCAAGCCGGGACTTAGTTGGACACTCGTAGCAACACTTGTAGATTTTATAAGTTTAACCTATAGTTTAAGAATATTAATTATAACCTAAGGTTTGATTAATATGACTGATTATGAAGATGATAGTTATTATACTATAAGGTTTAGATAAACCCAATAAGATATTAACATTTGTCATGTGTATGTTTAATGAGAAATTAAGTATTTTTTAGGAATAGTTTATTAAGAACAATATTTGAAAATCCTAGAGTCTGCCACCAGCTTTGAAATCGTTAAAGGACTTAGTCAAAGCTGTTTACTCAATTCAAATTAGGCTGAAAAAGTGTAATTACGTGTATAATATTTCAGCGTATGCCGATATATCGCAGCTCTAGGGGGCGATATATCGCCACATGGGGATACGAAAAAAACATAACTTCTCACGAACATTTTGACGAGCCTCGGGATTATGAGCCCAGGCGATATATCGCCTATGGTAGGCGATATATCGGTTCTAGGGCTGCATTTTCAAATGATTTTGAAACCGAGCTCATTTTAATCCTTAACCTCTTGATAAGCCATAATCTTTTTGACCGAGTCTTCAGCCTCTGCTGAACGAATATTCAAATGTTTTTCAATTAAAAAGCCATTATTTTATTCAAGCTAAATGAAGATCTTTTCATTCTTGAACTCTATAAATAGGACCTAGTACCCAGCCATTTCTTCATTCTTCAAGCTGAGTTCAGAGCCTACAAGCTGTTAGGTTTACTTTAGAGTGCTAAACACTTGGGTTAGGGTTATAAGCTTTATCATTATAAGCTTAATAAACACTTGGGAAGTAAGGTTTGTAGTGTATTTTGGTTTTGAGGTGTAGTTCGGTCATAGAAGCATCCAAGGTATTCCTAATTCTAGTTCCTTTCAGTATTGTTTCATTAGTTTTTATAGTTTTCTCTACTCAAATCCTAACTCAGTATTCTTTATTCTTTGTTAGGCATCTAAGTTCTTTGAACTTAGATTCTTGTTGGTAAGTATCTTCCCGATGGTTTAGTTCATTCTTTTCTTTTCTTTTCTTTTAGAATACTCATCTCTCTATTAATGGTTTTTAGGAGTGTTCCAAAATCCCGACCTTGTTCTCATCATCCCGGTATTTTGGTAAGGAAAATATGATAGTTCCTAGTGATATGTGCTATGATTTTAATATGTTATGATTATGCTATAGTATGATTTTATGTGTTATGATATATTTATGTTTGGGGCTTATAGTAGCTATATAGCAAACCCCAACACTTTTATGTTTTTGGGGCTTATAGTTGCTTAACTAGCAAACCTCATTGTAGTTTGAGGCTTATAGTTGCTTAGTTAGCAAACCCCAATAGTCACCATGTACATGGGTTAGAATTATGATATATGTGTTATAGTATATGATATATGTTCATAGTTTATGTGTATGATTATGTTTCATGCTTGTAGTAGATTTTCCTTGCTGGGCATTAGGCTCATTCCTTTATGTTTTATATGTGTAGGAAAATAGAATGGCGGCGGGAAGATTCTTGGCAGCTTGGGATTGTGTATTGAGGGAGAATGGAATCGGTGGACTGCGCGAACGATTCAAGGAAGAAGTTGTTTAAGTCTTTTAATTATGATTTCTATGTATTTCCGCACTTAATACTGTAACCATTTTATTTAAGATTTAAGTTATGTTATGTTTTATTTTCAAAACAATGGGATCCCATATCCTACTATGAATTTTATGTAATTTAACTTTTGTTTTACAATTTTAATGAAGTTATGATTATTTCATATGTATGTTTTCTTAAAGATTAGTGTCTATGTATAATAGTTATTAATGGTCCAAAGTCTAGAATAACTTGGGTCATTACAGTTGGTATCAGAGCAATGGTTCATTCGCATGAAGTTCTCCTCGATACACACACTCAAAGCTCCGAATCTGACCGCCAAGTAAGTGTTTGAGTTATAGTTATTATGTTTATATGTATAGCTAACGATTTTAGTCTTTATGTTTTCAGTTAAGAATGAACGGAGCATTAACTTATGAGGATATCCGAGCCATTAAGGCTTTAAAAAGAATTAGAGAACCGAGAAACACCGTAGGAGTGCTAGAAAGAATCACTCGGAGGCTGCTTTTGTTCCACAGAGAAATAGGTCACCTCCAAGAATCTAAGCAGATCATGATGAGAGCAACGAAGCAATGCGTTTTAGTAATTAGACTATTTAGAGATTATCATACTGTAATTGTAGCCTTAGAGGAAATATGGGAAACAATGGATGATGAAGATGAATTGCCGGTAGCAATGAGATATTATTTTCTCTTAATTAGGTTCACTTCAAAAATGGAATTTCAGTTTACAAATGAGCAAAATCATAGAATTTTTACGAACCTTCCTCGAGGGCATTTTGAGGCACATGATAATGAGGACTATGTGGAGTTAAATGATGATATGCTAGATGAAGGATCGGATATAGAAGATCCCGATTTTTAGAATAATTAGTTTCATTGTTTGTTTTAATTTATTATTTTTTTTCTTTTATGGTTGTAAATAGTGAAAACTTTCTTTTCCAAATTAATATCATGGTTATTTTGTTATCATGTATGAGTTTGATTTTCTTTTGCAATCATAATAAATAATAAATAAAATAAATAATGACTAAGTTCGGTGAGGGTGGATACAAATCAATGAATCAAGTTCCTATATTGAGAGTTAGGGGGCCATAGTAGTGGGAACGATTTTATTGATCCCAGCCCTCCCTCAATATGGTTAACTTTGGAACAACGATGATTAGAAACAGACTTAGAAAATAATAAAGATGGCTTATTTTTCTAATTATAGAAACCCACTCTAATAATAAAGAAGGCTTATATAATTTTCATAAGAAGTCATAATTAATAGGTCTGAGTTATGTTTGTTTAGATTAAGTTTTCCCTTAGAGCCTATTAGGGCAAAGTTCTGACATGTTTCTCTCAACTGTTGGAACTCTGCTGCGATGTCACTCTGAAGATCTGCTCGCACCAACGGAAATGTCTCCAACGCTGCTCTGGTGAACAATGAAGCCCCTCAGGTTCGCAGAAGGGGAGTGTGTGTTGCTGCCAGCCGCAATGCACTTCCAAAACTGCCAGTTGACAATGCTACGTAGATCGCCAGACTGCGACAATAAGTCGAGGAACTATTGCAGCAATAGCGACAACAGGCTCAGCCTCAGACTCAGCCTCTGCCTCTGCCTCCGCTGCAACTACAACCACAAAAAATGGCCTTAGCACCCCAACAAGTTGGTCCATATGGGGGATGGCCAGTGGCAAACTATGCGCCATATCCAGTTCAGCATATGGAGCCAGTTTATGAGCGATTCCGTAAGCAACACACTCCAAACTTTGAAGGGACTACAGACCCCTTCGAGGCAGAAGAGTGGCTAAGAAACGTGGAGCCAATCCTGACACACATGAATCTAGGCAACGCAGACCGCATATCCTGCGTTTCGTCTCTGCTCAAGAAGGATGCCAGGATATGGTGGGACTTAGTTCAGCAGACACATGATGTTGCCACCATGAGTTGGACTCAATTTATGGAGCTGTTCCACAAATAGTACTATAATTCAGCTGTGCTCACTTCAAGAGTTGAGGAGTTCGCTGGATTGAAGCAAAGAAGTTTATCAGTGGCAGAGTATGCTCGGCAGTTCGACCGTTTGGCTAAGTTCGCACCGGAAATGGTTCCAACTGACTATCTGAGGGTGTCTAAGTTCGTTAGTGGACTTCGACCGAAGATTGAGCTAGGGGTTAAGTTAGCAACCCAGGAAATACTACTTATGCCGACGTTCTAGAGACGACAATAGAAGTAGAAAGGCTGTAGGCTAACGATAGTAAAGAAGAAGCAAGTAAGCTTGAGCCTAGACAGCAGAATCAACCTCAGACTAGTTAGAACAACAACCATCACAACAACAACAATCAGTCTAGCAACAACAATAACGGTCAGAAAAGAAGGCATTTTGATAATAAGCAGTCCGATAGCGATAAAAGGGAAAGGACCAACAATGGAGGCAGTAGGTCAGGTTATGTAGAGTACCCGCAGTGCACTAAGTGCCAGAAGAAACATCCTGGTGAATGCCGGGTAAACACCAAGGGATGTTACAATTGTGGTCAAGAAGGACACCGGAAGAAAGAATGTCCTCAGCTCAAGACAGAAGGGAAAAAGGAAGATAAGATGGTTCCTGCCAGGGTTTTTGCCTTAACCCAAGGAGAAGCTGATGCTAGCAATAAAGCGGTCACAGGTCAGGTTTCTATCCTCAATAATATATGTTCTGTATTATTTGATTCGGGAGCCTCTCTGTAACGACCCGAATTTGCTAATCGGGCTTAGGGCCTTGATTAGTGTGCCTGGAGGGCAATAAGTGATTTAATTTGCTTATATCTGAATTTATGTGTATATATGATTATGATGCATGTTTAATTGAGTTAAATGTGCGTGTGGGCCCCGTTTGGATATTGGGGGCATAAATGTGATAAATGAAATATATGTTGTATATGTGTGATATGTCAGTACAGCACGATCCGAGACAGTCCTGGGGAGCAGTTAGCCAGAGAGTCACAACGGGGTTGAGATTCGGACTCGGGGCAAGTTGGGGGGTAATTCGGGTATTAGTTGAGCTATGGGATTATCGGGACATAGAAATAAATATTTGGAGATATATTTGAGGATAGAATGCCTAGGCGGGAATATTTGGGGAATTTACCATTTTTGCCCTCGGGGACGCTTTGGTACCCCGAGCCTTGAGGTAACCTTTAGACTTAAGTTATATAAAACAATAAAAGAAAGGAACTGTTTAGAAACCTTGAGAAACCGACCCATACTTTCCTAGAACTGAAGTTAGCTTTTTCTTTCCTTTCTCTTACACTCTCTAAGGTAAAAACTCAAGAGGAAACTCATAGGGAATTCTTGGTGCAAGCTAGCATAAGCAAGGGATTCAGCTGTGCTAACTCAGAAGCTTAAGGCTTGTGGATTAAGGTTCATCATCAGGGGTTTGAATTCAGCAAGAGGTAAGTTTTCCATGGAAGTTATGTTCAAGTTTCAGCCAAGTTTTAAGCTTTGCATGTGGATAGAATTTAGGCTGTTCTTGGGTGTTTTAGTTGTATTTTGGAGTAGAATTCTGTTGAGTTTTGGTGTTAATATTGAGCTGAAATGAAGGTATTATTATCTGGGATTATTGGCTTAGCTTTGGTGGGAATTGGCTTGAAGAAAGGATGAAAAACTGATGGAAAATCTGGGTTCGCTGTATAGCGCCGCGGCCCTAGGAGGGGTGTGCCGCGGCCCGCATGCGCGCGCAGCCATGGGAGGCTGAGGGAATTTAAGCGCGCCACGACGCTTGCAGGGCGCGCCGCGGCCCGCGTAGGGGTCAGTGGAGAGCTAGCCTCTGTTTTGAGGCTAGCCGCGGCTCTAGTGGAAGGGGTCGCGACCCTTAGTGTCAGTGAGGATTTTAATGATATTTTTGACTTGGGAACTTAAAGGGTAAGGCTCGGGATGGATTTTATCATTCAGATTGATAGAAGTCAAGGTCCCGGAGGTTAGGGTTATGGTTTGAGATTATTTGTTGGGTTAGAATTTGATGGTCGGATATCGTTATGTGTTGTGACTAGGATTTCGGCGAGGCTCACGTTAGCGGACTGTGCTCGGGGCATCGGTGCTCAGGAAGCTCGAAACTCAGGTAAGAAAACCCCTTTTTCCATAGAGCTTGTGTGCAGGGCTGAGCCCAATGTGTTGAATGGAAATGATATGCAGGGCCGAGCCTTATATGTTAGAATTGCAGAGCATGGCTCTTTATCTGTTTATGTTTGAATTCTGTGCTTGTTGCCATATCGTGTTTGATATTATATGTGTGATCGGCAAAAGCCGGGAACGGTGTAGACCGGGAACGGCGTGGGGCCGGGAACGGCGTCAAGCACGATGAGTGCAAGGCCGAGAACGGCAAGAGGCCAGGAGCGGCGTTGAGCACGTGGGGTGCGAGTTGCCAGGGCGAGTCCCTAATAGGATACTTGGGATATCCTTACGGCGTGGTCCGCGAACCCAGGGCTTGGTAAACGCCTGGGACGGCTAGGCCGTATGTGTTTAGCTATTGGTGGCCTGTTTATATGTTTGATTCGTGTATTGCATATGTTATCTGTTATGGGTTTTCTTGCTGGGCTTCGGCTCACAGATACTCTGTGGTGCAGGTAAGGGTAAAGAGAAGATCAACCAACCATGAGCGCAGCTGGTGTGAGGCGGCGTGTACATGTCCGGCCAGCCTGGCTGTCGCAGCTAGGGGATTTTGGGAGATGCTTGTAAATGAACTTAGATTTTGTCGTTTAGTCGACTCTGATCAGTTTTGTATTGTAAATATTTTCTAAACTATATTTTGGGATCCCAAGTGTAAACTTTTATGATTAGCTATGAAAAACTACTTTCTCTAATGTTTTCTTTTTAATTATGGCTTAGTTACACGTTTTGAATTAAAACCTCGATTAGCGAGTTGAAAGCACGATTTTAAACACACTTGGTAACGGCTCTAAGGAGGTAGGGCGTTACACACTCATTTTTATATCTCGTTAGGAATGATAGAAAAACTAGACAAACCTTGTGAAAAATTTAGAACTAGGTTTGTAACCGAGTTGCCTTTGGGCAAAGTAGTTCTATCATCACGGATAGTACGAGGCATACCGATCAAGATTGAGGACATAGAATTAGAAGGAGACCTGATAGAACTGGAGATCAAGGACTTTGACGTGATACTAGGCATGGACTGGCTAGCACGGCATGGCGCAACCATCAACTGCAAACGCAAGAAAGTGACGTTCGAGACTCCTGACGGCCAGAGACTATGCTTCATGTGACAAGTTTCAGGATTACGCACACCGCTAATATCATCTCTCAAAGCTCAAAGGATGATGGAAAAAGGATGTCAAGCATTCTTAGCCAGCATCACAGACATAGTAAAGGAAACACCGCTTAAAGTTGGAGACGTCCGCATTGTACAAGAATTCCCAGAAGTATTTCCCGATGACTTACCAGGGTTGCCGCCGACTCGGGAAATTGACTTCATGATAGAATTAGTACCGGGAACCGAGCCTATCTCCAAGGCACCATACCAGATGGCACCTACATAACTCAAGGAGTTAAAGACGCATCTACAAGAACTCCTAGATTTGGGTTTCATTAGACTGAGCCATTCGCCATGGGGAGCACCGGTGCTATTTATGAAGAAAAAGGACGGAAGCATGCGGATGTGCATAGACTACCGTGAGCTGAATAAGGTAACGATTAAGAATAAGTACCCGCTACCCCGGATTGACGACTTGTTTGATCAACTCCGAGGTGCGACCGTATTTTCAAAGATTGATTTACGGTTCGGGTACCATCAGCTCAAGGTGCGAGGAGAGGATATTCCTAAGACAGCTTTTAGAACTCGTTATGCGCATGACGAGTTCTTATTATGTCTTTTGGTCTTACCAACGCACTAGCCGCATTTATGGACTTAATGAATAGGGTCTTCAAGGACTACTTAGATAAATTCGTCGTAGTATTCATCGACGACATCTTAGTATACTCCAAGGACGAAGTCGAGCACGAGGAACATTTGAGGTTAATCCTATTGCGACTAAAGGAGCATCAACTCTACGCCAAGTTCAAGAAATACGAGCTTTAGCTTTCGCAAGTGGCGTTCCTTGGGCACATTATATCCAAGGATAGAGTTGCAGTAGACCCATCAAAGGTAGAGGCCGTGAAGGATTGGCCAAGACCGAAGAACGCATCCGAAGTAAGAAGCTTTCTGGGATTAGCAAGTTATTATAGGAGGTTCGTAGAGGGCTTTTCTAAGATAGCCACTCTGCTCACCAACCTGACCCAGAAACATCAAAGATTCAGCTGGAATGATAGATGTGAAGAAAGCTTCTAGTTGCTTAAGGACAAGCTATGCTCAGCACTAGTACTCTGTGTACCGACACCCAACGACAAGTTTGTAGTCTACTGTGATGCGTCGAAGCAAGGGTTGGGTTGCGTGCTGATGCAGAATGACAAGGTGATAGCCTGCGCCTCAAGGCAGCTGAAGGAGTACGAGCAACACTATCCAACTCACGATATGGAGTTGGCAGTGGTGGTCTTTGCGTTGAAAATCTGGTGCCATTATCTTTATGGAGAACGATGCGAGATTTATATGGACCACAAAAGTTTAAAGTACTTCTTCACTCAGAAGGAACTCAATATGAGGCAGCGCAGGTGGTTAGAGCTAGTAAAGGATTACGAATGCAAAATACTATACCTCCCGGGAAAGGCAAACATAGTTGCCGATGCACTAAGTAGGAAGAGTTATGGAAGTTTAGCAGCACTAGCCGAAATGGGAAAGCCGCTGCAGTAGGAGCTGATCAGTGCCGTAATAGAAATAGTTGTCGGTAAGCTAGATAATTTGTCTATCCAGTCAAATCTGTTAGAAGATATACGGATTGTGCAAGGGCATGACGACACACTAGCGGCACATATGGATGCAGTCAAAGAAGGCAAGGCCATAGATTTCTCAATATCAAGTCAAGGATTATTGAGATATAAGGATTGAGTATGCGTGCCAGATAATCAAGGGATTAAGATGGCGATTCTAGAAGAAGCGCACAGTTCTCCGTGCTCAGTTCACCCAGGGTCGACCAAGATGACTCACGACATCAAGGCAATCTATTGGTGGCTAGGGATGAAGAAGGACATAGCAGAGTTTGTGTCTAAGTGTCTAGTATGCTAGCAAGTGAAAGCAGAGCATCAGCGGTCTGCAGGCTTAATTGCAACCGCTTAGCGTACCAGAATGGAAGTGGGATGATATAGTTATGGACTTCGTGACAGGTTTGCCACAAACAAGTAAACATCATGATTCAACTTGGGTAGTAATAGATAGACTAACCAAGTCCGCTCATTTCCTGCCTGTTAAGACTTCATACACGACGGAACAATATGCAGACATCTATGTCCAAGAGATAGTAAGGTTGCATGGAACCCCCAAGACAATAGTGTCGGATAGAGGATCGGTGTTTACATCGAGATTTTGGGGAAGTTTACAGCAAGCCATGGGTTCTAAGTTAAGTCTTAGTACAGCTTTTCATCTTTAGACAGAAGGTCAGTCCGAGCGTTCGATACAGATTTTAGAGGATATGCTACGCGCTTGTGTACTTGATTTCAGAGGATCATGGAATAAGAACTTACCGCTGATAGAGTTATCCTACAATAATAGCTACCAGTCAACGATCGGGATGGCACCTTATTAGTTACTTTATGGAAGAAGGTGTCGATCGCCGCTACACTGGAACGAGGTAGGAGAAAGGCAGCTTCTTGGTCCCGAAGCTATTAGAAAAGCTCAAGAAGCAGTAGCGCTAATTAGACAGCGTATGTTTGCTACTCAAAGCTGTCAGAAAAGTTATGCGGATGCCAAACAACGCGATGTGGAATTCAAAGTCGGAGATCAAGTCTTCTTAAAGATATCTCCTATGAAAGGTGTGAAGTGGTTTGGGAAGAAAGGCAAGCTTAGTCCCCGATTTATAGGTCCTTTTGAGATATTGGACAAAGTGGGAGCAGTTGCGTATAGATTACCCCTACCGCCAGGCCTAGCAGATAGCCACAACGTGTTCCACATCTCAATGCTACGCAAGTATGTGTCAGACCCATCTCATGTCCTCAAGTACGATACGATAGCACTCCAGAAAGACTTGAGTTACGAGGAACGACCGGTTAGCATCCTAGATAGAGGGATGAAGCAGTTACAGTCCAAGAGTATTCCGATAGTCAAAGTCCTATGGAGTAATAGTACTGAATAGGAGGCAACATGGGAGTTGGAGGAAGACATGCGAGGCCGGTATCCAGAAATATTTGGTAAGTAAATTTCGAGGACAAAATTCTTTTTAGTAGGGGAGAATTGTAGAGTCCAAGAACTTTACTTAGCTAGTTAGATAGTAGTAGTAATAGTAATAGTTGTAGTATATTTTTGACTGTGGATTTTGGTTCAAGCCGGGGCTTAGTTGGACACTCGTAGCAACACTTGTAGATTTTATAAGTTTAACCTATAGTTTAAGAATATTAATTATAACCTAAGGTTTGATTAATATGACTGATTATGAAGGTGATATTTATTATACTATAAGGTTTAGATAAACCCAATAAGATATTAACACTTGTCATGTGTATGTTTAATGATAAATTAAGTATTTTTTTAGGAATAGTTTATTAAAAACAATATTTGAAAATCCTAGAGTCTACCACCAGCTTTGAAATCGTTAAAGGACTTAGTCAAGGCTGTTTACTCAATTCAAATTAGGCTGAAAAAGTGTAATTACGTGTATAATATTTCAGCGTATGCCGATATATCGCAGCTCTAGGGGGCGATATATCGTCACACGGGGATACGAAAAAAACGTAACTTCGCACGAACATTTTGACGAGCCTCAGGATTATGAGCCCAGGCGATATATCGCCTATGGTAGGCGATATATCAATTCTAGGGCTGCATTTTCAAATGATTTTGAAACCGAGCTCATTTTAATCCTTAACCTCTTGATAAGCCATAATCTTTTTGACCGAGTATTCAGCCTTTGCTGAACGAATATTCAAATGTTTTTCAATTAAAAAGCCATTATTTTATTCAAGCTAAATGAAGATCTTTTCATTCTTGAACTCTATAAATAGGAACTAGTACCCAGCCATTTCTTCATTCTTCAAGCTGAGTTCAGAGCCTACAAGCTGTTAGGTTTACTTTAGAGTATTAAACACTTGGGTTGGGGTTATAAGCTTTATCATTATAAGCTTAATAAACACTTGGGAAGTAAGGTTTGTAGTGTATTTTGGTTTCGAGGTGTAGTTCGGTCATAGAAGCATCCAAGGTATTCCTAAGTCTAGTTCCTTTCAGTATTGTTTCATTAGTTCTTATAGTTTTCTCTACTCAAATCCTGACTCAGTATTCTTTATTCTTGGTTAGGCATCTAAGTTCTTTGAACTTAGATTCTTGTTGGTAAGTATCTTCCCGATGGTTTAGTTCATTCTTTTCTTTTCTTTTAGAATACTCACCTCTCTATTAATGGTTTTTAGGAGTGTTCCAAAATCCCGACCTTGTTCTCATCATCCCGGTATTTTGGTAAGGAAAATAGGATAGTTCCTATGTGATATGTGCTATGATTTTAATTTGTTATGATTATGCTATAGTATGATTTTATGTGTTATGATATATTTATGTTTGGGGCTTATAGTAGCTATATAGCAAACCCCAACACTTTTATGTTTTTAGGGCTTATAGTTGCTTAACTAGCAAACCTCATTGTAGTTTGAGGCTTATAGTTGCTTAGTTAGCAAACCCCAATAGTCACCATGTACATGGGTTAGAATTATGATATATGTGTTATAGTATGTTCATAGTTTATGTGTATGATTATGTTTCATGCTTGTAGTAGATTTTCCTTGCTGGGCATTAGGCTCATTCCTTTATGTTTTATACGTGCAAGAAAATAGTATGGCGGGGGGAAGATTCTTGGCAGCTTGGGATTGTGTATTGAGGGAGAATGGAATCGGTGGACTGCGCGAATGATTCGAGGAAGAAGTTGTTTAAGTCTTTTAATTATGATTTCTATGTATTTCCGCACTTAATATTGTAACCATTTTATTTAAGATTTAAGTTATGTTATGTTTTATTTTCAAAACAATGGGATCCCATATCCTACTATGAATTTTATGTATTTTAACTTTTGTTTTACAGTTTTAATGAAGTTATGATTATTTCGTATGTATGTTTTCTTAAAGATTAGTGTCTATGTATAGTAGTTATTAATGGTCCAAAGTCTAGAATAAGTTGGGTCATTACAAGGAAAATAGATATGGCGGTGTAAGGATTTGTGGTAGCTTGGCTTGTGTATTGAGGAAGAATGGATTCGATGGAGTGCGTGAACGATTCGAGGACAATGTTATTTTAATCATTTTATTATGTTTTCTTTATGTATTTTTCCGCATTTAGTTTTGTAAACAATTTAATTTAAGTTTAAAGTTATGTTTTATTTTTAAACAATGGGATCCCACACCCCGAATTTATGTATTATAAAATTTACGAGTTTTTAATGAAGTTTGTGAATGTTTCTTATGTATGTTTTCTCGAAAATAGTGTCTATGTATAGTAGTTTTAATGGTCCAAAGTCTTAGAATTAGTTGGGTCATTACATTTAGGCTCAGGGAAACTCGGGGATTCAAATCTAAGCGCTTGGGATGAATTCTACTACCCGGCTTAGTAGAATTTGAGGTTCTAGAGGCTAGTATTGGTTTCCAAAATGTTTAATTGGATTAGAATTTGATAAATTATCCATCATTTCTTGTGACTAGGATTATCGTGAAGGCTCAGGATTGAGGATCGTGCTCAGAACCGTTCTTTATCCATCGCTCGGGATTCGAGGTAAGAAAACTCACCAATGTGGTTATGTTTGGGACTAAGGTTCCCTGTAATTGAACGTGTATATTGTGTAATTGTATGGATGTTGTATGTAATATAACAGTACGACCTAAGGGTGCCGGGGCTGATGATAAGCATACTGAACGCAGCTCGGTCTAAGCAAGCTAAGATCAGTTAAATATCCAAAAGGCTCGGCCTAAGGGTGCCGATACCTAATTGCTTGTATTACTGATCAAAATATAAGTTGAAAGTATATGTTTATCATTGTCGAGCTTTATATCTGTAATCTGCTGATTAGTTGAACTAATTGTATTGAAATTGATTATATACTTGTGTTGCTATTTATGCTTGTTGTTTATGGGTTTCTTGCTGGACCTTGGCTCACGGGTGCCACGTGGTGCAGGTAAAGGCAAAGGAAAGTTGGACCAACCATGAGTTGGAGAGCTCTGGGGGCGAATTGTACATTGTCAGCTGCTCAACCGCCACGGCCGAAGGAACTTATAGGAAATAGAGCTCTAAACTATATTTTGTCATTAAACTGGCTTTTGTTGTATCAGTCTTTGAGGGTTGTACTTGTCATGTAAACCCTGTTTTTGGGATCCCATATATCAAACATTTGTTTTAATGAAAATTAACCGTTTATGATCAAAATCTTTTAACCCTAACGCATCAGTTAACTTTAGAAAACACATTTATGTTCAAACGACTTGATTAACAAGTCTGACACTATTTTAAACACACAGTGTAACGGTCTTGGTTATCCAGGGCATTACATGGCATTGCCACATCAACAGACAAAATGCTACATCATCAATCGGTGAGCCACCTAGGACGGAATCTAACAGAAGTCTTATATTTCACTAACGTGTATAGTGGGGAGAATTTTTAACATTGTGAATCATTCTGGGGCACAAATATATAGTGGTCATAGTTCAGGTGAAAAAATGTTATTTATTCTTTTTTTTATGTTTATAATAATTCAAAATTTAAATTTACAAAAAAAAAAAAAATTAAGTACATATTTCAAACACATTTGTGCTTGATTATTGATTTTGTTTGTTTTTTTTCTTTTAATCTAGACATTTGAAATTCGCTAAATTTCGATGCACTAAGATGGTCCTATAGATACAAATGCTTTGACTATGAGAGTCGTAAAGTGAGCGTTACCTATATGAATACTGAATCCTTCAACCATACATATATGAATGTTTTTATGTTACCTAACTAGGTTATAAGTTGTGACCCTAGTCATAGATGTAAGGTTGGGACGGTGGTGATTAGTTATCTGTGTGACACCCAATGTTTTTTTACTGGGATCTAGCTTATTGGTATACTTTGTACTGAGTAAGGGCATGGGTTCATTTGAATTAATGAGTTGGAGGAATTCTATCAGTAATGTGTATGTCATGGATCTGAAGGTCGCAAGTTGTATGTAACGACAAAAAATTTCTAATAAGACTTAGGGCCTTGATTAGTGTGCCGAGAGGGCATAATTGTTTTATATGTATGTTTAATTGTTCAAATGCATGATTACGTGGTATGCATTATTAACATGATTATATGAATATGTGATATGCATGTTTACGAGTATTAGATATACAGGTGGGCCCTTTATAACTTATAAGGGCATATTTGTAATTTTGGCCCGTTGAGGGCATAAATGTGATTATATGTGATAAATTGTTGAGACCACATTATTATGTGGATATATTTGCAGTATATGGCTCGAGACGGTCTTAGTGAGCGGTTTAGTAAAATAGTCACATCGGGATTTAATACCCAGCTCGGGGGGAGCCTGGGGTATTTTTGGGAATTTAGAGGATATTTTGGGATTTATTAGATATGGGATAAATATTTGGTGATTGATTGGAAATGACGGGGTTAATTGGTTAATAGTACGAACACTTGAGGAATTAGCGGGAATTGGGAGCGTAATGACCATTTTACCCTTAGAAGATTAATAGGCTTAAAGGGCAAAATAGTCTTTTGTTAAGCAAATGATATACTCAAAAAACACTTAGGATTAGCCAGAAAGTGGTAGAAACTATTAGCTCTCCCTCACCTCTCTCTCTCACTCTCACTCTTCCTCTCTTTACACTTTGAAGCTAAGGAAAAAAAGGGCAGAAGAACTTAAGCTTGAGGCATAAATTTTTGGAAGGGAATTGAAGGGGAAAAGGTGAGCTGAAGCTGGGAAATTTGGGGGTTTAAGCTCAAGAGTAGGAGGCTGAAGCTTGTGGGAATTCTACAAGCAATTGATGTAAGTTCTTGTCCCTAGTTGCATTAATAAATTCTGCTTATTTGGGAGGAATTAGACTGAGTTTTAGGGTAATAAATTGTTGTTGAATTGGGGTGTTTGCTTTAGTATTATTCCTGTGGTTTTGGTGTTTAAATTGGGTGATTAAAAGTCTTAAACATGTAGCTAAGCTTGGTTTGGGTTGAGAGGAGGAAACCTAGAGATTTTGGGTATGAGGGGGCGTGCCGCGACCTAGCTCAGGGGAGCTGCGGCTCGCATGCCCAGAACGCCCTGGGTGGCTTTCTGTTTTGAGGGCGTGTCGCGACCTTAGGAGGCAAGTTGCAGCCCACCTCCCCTTAAGGCTTGGGGGTTTAGCCTCTGACTTGGTGGCAAGTCGCGACCCTTAGGGGCAGGTCGCGGCCCGCCTAGGGGATTTTGCTTAAGAATGGGTTCTAGTTTTGGTAAGGCTCGGGGGTTCGAACTTAGGCGCTCAGGATAATTTCTACTACCCTGTTTATTAGAAATCGAGGTCCTGAAGGCTAGTTTTTATCTCCTAGGTATTTATTTGGATTAGAAATTAATGATTACCCATTGGCAAATGTGACTAGGTTTATCGCCAAGGCTCAGGACTGAGGATCGTGCTCAGGACCATTTTATATCCTCCGCTCAGAATTCAAGGTTAGAAAACTGTACCCCTATGTAGTTGTGAATGGGACCGAGATTCCCAATTATTGATTACTTGTACTATGTGTTTGTAAGATTGATGCGATACACAAGAATGATTGGCCTAAGGGAGTCAGGGCTGACTGTAAGTGAACTGAGCGCAACCCGGCCTAAGCGAGCTGGGCCTAGAAAGATCATTAGGGGGCTCGGCCTAAGTGTGCCAACCTTGATTATTAGAGAACTTGAGATTATGTGTTTATCATTGATTAGTTGGATATTCATGTTCTGTTTTATGTTTGAATGAGTTAAGCTTGATTGAATGTTCTTATTGCTACATATGTTTGCTATTTTCGGTTTTCTTGTTGGGCCTTGGCTCATGGGTGCTACGTGGTGCAGGTAAAGGCAAAGGGAAGCTGGAACAACCATGATTTGGAGAGGTCTAGGGGTGGAGTGTACATAGTCAGCTGCTCGACCGCCACGGTCGAGGGAACGTACATGGATAAAGGCCTAAAATTTGTATTTTTCCATTAGAGTAGCTGTTGTTTGTATTAAAACTGTCGAGGATTGTAACTATCACTTGTACCCTTTTTTTTTTTTTTGGGGATCCCATGTCTTAAACATCTGTTTTAATGGAAATTAACTGTTTACATTCAAAATCTCTTAACCTTAATCTGATGGTTGACCTTAGGATCACGTTTTTAATCAAATGACTTGAGTAGCAAGTCTTGCACTATTTCAACTACACAGTGTAACTGTCTTGGTTATCCAGGGCGTTACATTGTAGGCATATAATGATCCCCTTTTTATTTTAGAAAGTATTTTCTAATAATATTTGAACTTAGGGACTCAATGTTTAGAGCCTATAACCATTTATTATTTTATGTTTCTACGGAAGAACAACATATGTTTATGATTAAGAAGGAATTTGATTTCAATAAAACATTTTGTTAAAGTCTTATTTACATATTTTTATTGGGGTGTTGCAGATCGCACAACACTTACTCTATTTTAGAATTCCTTAACAATCGATGTAACGACCCAACGTAAATCTAATTAGTTTAGTAAATAATCTATATTTAAGTAAATTAATATATTCATAAATTTCTTTCAGAAAATAAAACATTTATCGAATCTCATTTGAAAACAACATGAATTAAATATCTTTTACAAAACATGCAACTCGAGATCTCGTTAGTTAAAATAAACCATCTTTTACATGCATATTGTAGGTAAAAATACAAGCTATTAAACATCAACATATAGCCATGACTTGAAGATTTTTAAAACCATGCATAAGTAGCAACCCCTTTGACCCCAGGTCAACTGTTCACGACATGCACACATCTGACCAAGTCTGCTTCAACTCATCGCCTCATCTATTACGTTTATGCATTTACCTGCAACACAAAGTACCCGTGAGCTAATGTCCAGCAAGAAGAGCTATATATGGCACAATCCCCTAAGTCCAACAATAAAACATAAAACATAGACATAAACTAATTCATATCATCACAGCCTAAAACACAAACTACTCATAGTCGATACATTAACATACAAAGTTCCATAACCGACACTATCACATCGTAACATAATTATAGCATAATATAACCTAACAAAACCTAACTATACCATAACGTAAACATAGCATACAATAAATATATTGTAACATAACCTATCCTAGCGTAACATATTCAATCCATACATATAACTGGTGTCGTTCTGGCCAGTTGTGCAACTAAGCACGAATTAGCGTAAGCATGCATTTTCATAACGTAAGCATGCCACATAGACATACAACATATTCAAATATAACATAGTTACACACAACATGCATAAACCATAACATAGCTCATAGCACAACTCATAACATAATTCCTAATGTAACTCATAACATAATTTATATCATAATTCATAGCATAACTCATAATATAATCCATAGCATAGCTTATAACATAATTTATAACGTAATTACTAACATAATTCGTAGCATATCTTATCACATAATTATAATATAACATATAAAGTTTACCACACTTAAGTACGTCGAGCGTACACCCTGCGTGCAGGTGTCCACTCTTCTTACCTTAAGTCCAGCAGTGAAAAAATCACCTCCCTTCAAGTGCCTTGCTGAGTCTTAAATCCAAAACATACAACATATATCATTTAGAGACTCATAACTTAACCAAATGTCATGAACTAATCTCATACTTTCTAAGACCTAATCACCCTTAAAGTGTCCTTAAGAAAGTCTTAAAATCTCCAAACAGAAAACCCTTAAACTATACCATCAAAGACCCAACCAAAACCATAAAAATGAGGAAAAAATATGTTTTCTAGGCATGTAGCGCGGTTGTGCTACCCCTTGGGCATGGATGCGCTCGAAGTAGAAATTCCAGATTGTGACTTTTCTTCGAACATTCATAGCTCTCTCAATTTAAATATGATTTGAACGATTCTTTTGCGTTTTTCTCGTCTTGAATCCCTCTACATCATCATACAATTCTTAGAGATTAATATAATAGAAAAAATTAATGAGCAGCCCTAACTCCATAACTCTAACAATCTCTTGCAATAGAACTTCTTCTTCCCCAAGCTATCTTTCCAATTTTCAAAACTAGCAATCATAACTTAATAAATTCAACCCTAGCGTGTTTCTAACCATTATATATTAATAACCTAGTCTCTAACATGCATATAAAACCAATCATCCCGACCTATCATGCTTTCTAATCAAATTCACCATTAACATAACTCAAAGCTTCAAGAACTATCAAAAGAAATATTAAAAGTGTGAGAAGTTTTTACCAAGATCATGTGCAACAACCTAAGCCTTGAAAATATTCTCCCAAAGCATCCTAAATGAGCCCCCACACGATGTTCCTAGTGATCCATACATATATGAAGAGATCCTCACCATTTTTCTTCCTTAGATCTTGAACCCTAATCTAGAGAGAGAGAGAGAGAGAGAGTTTTCTCCTTTTATCATGTGTAGAACAGCCACAAAATTCAAATTGTGAGTCTAACCCTAACCCTAGTCTTTCACTTTCTATTTATAATGTTTCATTATCGCCAAATTACCATCTTACCCTTGATTTAAGTTATTCTAACAATTTTACTAAACCCTTTTTAGTAATTCTCCACCAAACTATTAGTTTTCATAATCCATAATTAATTTATTCCCCATAAGTTATTTTTATTCTATTATGACCCTTGTTTCAATAATTCTTGACAATAAAGCCCCCAACACTTGAAGGAAACCGTGATTCGTCACTTTAACACATATCTCGAGCACTTTCGGTATTTTCCAATGTAAAATATCTTACGACACTGATATTAATATCACATAAACATATTCATATAATCACATAATACATAATTTCATAAAGTTAAAAAAATTCCCCTCATGAGTATTAAATTGCCAAATTGCCCTCACAGGACAAAATTACCAAAATACCCATGAAACGAAAAGACGGATATTACAAATATCCTCTCCTTGAAAAGGAATTTTGTCCTTGAAATTCATGTTACCATATCGTCACAAGGTTCTCACCTCCTTGAGAGTCGTTAATCGTTCAACATTTCCTTGTCACCCACTTCTTACGATCATCATGAATCATCTTGGTTAAGCACTATAGCCGCATTCAATAAACAACTTATACTTGTATCCATTTTTGGGTTTACACCACCCTTTCATCAGATTCTGACCACTTTAACCCTTCTTTTGTTAGAGATATTTGTGTTGTCTCAATGGAAAATAAGAAATACTATTACAACTCTATGCAAAAATACAATAGACGTGGTAATTAATTAAATAAGATTATAACTCAATACTTAAAATACAAATAGATGTAGAAAAGAAATAGATGAAGAGAATGATAAGAATTACAACTCTAAAACTAAAGATACAAATAAATATGTAAAGATAAAATAGAAGAATAGAATATAAAAGCAATGGTAGAAGAAATAACAAGAACAAAAAGGTAAAACACTCTCACTCACACAACGGAAGTGAAGAGCATTGGGGATCACCAACTTGACAAGGTTTACAACATTTGCCCAAAAGCTTATTTCTCCCTATCTCAAGCACTAAGAGATTCTCTCAATATTGAAAATAGCTATCTGGAATAATCAAGCCTTTTGGTGTATTTCTAGCCAAGTGCTCTAGTGGATAGAAATAGAGTTGTCTTACAAGTGAGCATTAGGCTCCTATATATAGAGTTTTGAGATACCCTTTGAATTTCAAATTCCACCAACACCCATGGTTGTTACCAATGTTTAATTGGATGTTTATGGCGTTAAAATGGAGATTTGGGAGTTACTTAGGATGTTAGAACCGTTTAAATTGGAAAAATTGAAAACCAATTTGGCTATCAGCCTCACTGGCCATGGCCAGGACTATCAGTGGCCGCGGCCACTGGCCTTTGTCCCCCAGGCCGCGGCCAGGGAAAGTCAGTGGCCGCGGTCACAGGCCATTTTCAGCACAAAATGTCATTTTTCCAAAACGTTCCAAAAAGTCCCAAATCTTTTCCCACATGATTTTTTAACCTCCAAACACCTAATGGGAGTTAAAAACATGTCTCCAACAGCCACATTTCATAATGGCTTTGTGAAATCCAATATCAAATGTGTAACATACAATATACACATTATTGGGTAATATTTGGGAGTTACAAATTTGTAACTGATTTTTGTACTCCAAAATATGTCACATTTTGGCACACACACGTGTCCAATTTTTGTGACTCTCAATAATATGTTACAAGGTGTGACAAATCTCATTTTGTCACATTATTTAATCTAACTTTATATTATATGAAATAATATAATATTCCCCCACTAGATTAAATAATCACTTTTTGTAACACTTATTTAATCAATCAAACATTATATTAAAATATAATATTCCCCCACTTGATTAAATAATCACTCTTTTATAGAAACATTTGCATTGGTGCATAAAGCAAAATGTCTTTCGACTTGAATTTTACCTTAGTGTAATTATCACAAAGATTGTTGAAATTTTGGTTGCCGAAGCATTGAACCACTATCCCTTGATAACAAACCGGTGATAACACACACATACACACTTTTGATATGTTCACTTGAGACATCAATGTCTCGCTTTTGCACTGTTAATGCCCATGTGCACATTCCATTCATAGGCTTTTCTTGAGAATGACTCTCAATTCTCATGAGGGGCGGCAGCACCCCTAAGTCTATATAGGGAGAACTCTTATAGTATTTTGTTACCCTAAAATACTTGTCTTTTCAAGACCGAGTTCTATTAAAAAACCTTTCAGTTTTAACCCTCATTTTGGTAACACACTAGTACTCATATCTTAGATGGGACAAAATTTGAGTACTACTACTATTCACTTGATTGCCTTGTTATTACATATTGAACCTAATACTAGTTTGATTACTAGTATTAAGATAGGTTACCATCAATCGTGAATCTCTTTAGGGAGTCTAAGTCCCATCCCTTGAGATGTAGAAATGATTCCATTTGGATCATTTCTTTTCTCATGTATGCATACTTAAACACTCTCATTATTTTATTCAAACTTTGTTGCTAGCTATAGTTTGATTAAAATAGTTACCTCTTTAAAATAGTGAGTTTGACCACAGTCAGCACCCCCACTATTTTATACTTCAATATCCAAGATAAACATTTTCCCTGAATATTAATTCTAGAAACCTCTTTTTTTCTAAAATTATTCTTTATGTTTTAAATTGATTCCTTCTTGAATCAAAATATTACAAACGGTAAATTTAGACACCAAGCATGTCTAGATTTATCCATTCTATACACATATAGGCAATGTGATTTAGAATGTGGAATTCCAAATCACCTATTTGATAGGATAAACAAATTAATCAATTATCATCAACAAAATAAATTGATTAACTTTAGAGCATCACACCCACATTTCTCACACAGTGATAATAAAATATCACTTTAAAATAAAAATCTCTTCATTTCTATTAAGTCCTTTATCCTCAAAGATAAATCTAGACTTATAATTCTCAAAGTTCGCCATGAGTCCTTTAAGCCACATGATCAACTCTCAATAGATCAAGATAAAAACCTCAATGTTTATCTTGAGTTATTTACTTGCTAAAGCAAGACACACTTCTTTGAAAGTAACTTTCACTTAGTTTTTTTCTTTTATATATTTCACAAAATAAAATATGTTAACACAAATGTCATGTGAAAATTTCTCAAACAAATAATCACTAATTTTCACTTTTAGTTGTCTAAATAATCTCAAAACCACTTAAACAACTTTTGTGTATTTCGTAAGAGTCTCTTTGAGATTATTTTGAAAATACCAATTTTACATCCATTGATTTTTTCATCAAAATCAATTTGAAGATGTCAAATTTTTAAACACTTTAAATCAAAGAAAATAAATCCTCATTGATTTATTAAAACACTTTAATTTCTTATGTTTTAGTTTAAAATTATCTCCTCATTGAGATTAATTTAAACATATCACCATCTTTAACCAAGATGAATAAAATTCTCTTTTATTCATCATTGGTGTAAAGATTCAAAATTGCTTCTCCAATTTTGAAATGTCTCCTCATTGAGACATTGAATATTTAAGAATTATTGTCACTAAATAATTCTCAAATATATTTCGTTTGACCACACTTTAGACTCTAAGTCTATTGGACAATATGCTATCTCAAGTTTTGGATCCACCTTTATCCATTTCTCTTGCAATAGAAAAACACAATCATTAAAATATGTAACCCTCTTAGGTTCATCTTTTCTTATCTCATAAAATGAGATGCTCATCTTTCAAATGAGAAAATTAAATTCTCAAATATTTTTTTATTATTTACCAAATAAATAGTTACTAATCACATTAATTATCATATTATATGGCAAACCATAAAATCATGATAATTCACATCAATATATTTTTATAGATTAACATAATTATGTCTCAATGTATATTCACATAATTTGTCAACATATGTCTATCATATTAACATGCCTTTTAAATTACATAATTAATTTTAAGTATATCACAAATATCATACAATAATTATCATATCCACATATTGATTTAATCTATTGATTCACAACATCAATATATAAGCATGTCAAAACTACCAAATTATCATGCTTTATAAAATCTCAAAATATTATTTTCATATCAATGCAATGCTATCTCACCTATAGAATATACATATAAGTTTTTATAATCCCTATATTATGAAAGTTTTTATAATCCCTATATTATGAAAATCATGTCAAAAGTTCACTTCTAAGGATCACACATTAACTTTCATTAAATAATGTGTCAACTATGTCACAATGTATCCATATTGTGTTAAGATGTTAACAACTACACACTTATTCATATAAGTTTCCTTATTTTTATCATCACATGAGAGCCACTAGATCTTCTAAGAGAAACAAAGAATAATATTACCTTATCTTACCATCTTTTCACAAGATCTCTATGATTTCTCCTTCCACTGAAACAAACAAGGGTTATAAGCTTTTGATTGTTAGAGATATTTGTGTTGTCTCAATGGAAAATAAGAAATACTATTACAACTCTATGCAAAAAATACAATAGACAAGGTAATTGATTAAATAAGATTATAACTCAGTACTTAAAATACAAATAGATGTAGAAAAGAAATAGATGAAGAGAATGATAAGAATTACAACTCTAAAACAAAAGATACAAATAAATATGTAAAGATAAAATAGAAGAATAGAATATAAAAGCAATGGTAGAAGAAATAACAAGAACAAAAAGGTAAAACACTCTCACTCACACAACCAAAGTGATGAGCATTGGGGATCACCAACTTGAACAAGGTTTACAACCTTTGCCCAAAAGTTTATTTCCCCCTTTCTCAAGCACTAAGGGATTCTCTCAATATTGGAAATAACTCTCTGGAATAATCAAGCCTTTTGGTGTATTTCTAGACAAGTGTTGTAATGGATAGAAATATAGTTGTCTTACAAGTGATCATTAGGCTCTTATATATAGAGTTTTGAGATACCCTTTGAATTTCAAATTCCACCAACCCCCATGGATGTTACCAATGTTTAATTGGATGTTTATGGAATTAAATGAAGATTTGGGAGTTACTTGGGATGTTAGAACCGTTCAAATTGGAAAAAACTGAAAAAACAATTTGGCTGTCAACCTCACTGGCCGCGGCCAGGACTATCAGTGGTCATAGTCACTGGCCTCTGTTCCCCAGGCCGCGGCTAGGGAAAGTCAGTGGTCGCGGCCACAGGCCATTTTCAGCATAAAATGTCATTTTTCGAAAACGTTCCAAAACGTCCCAAATCTTTTCCCACATGATTTTGTAACCTCCAAACACCTAATGGGAGTTAAAAACATGTCTCCAACAGCCATATTTCATAATGGCTTTGTGAAATCCAATCTCAAATGTGTAACATACAATATACACATTATTGGGTAATATTTGGGAGTTACAAATTTGTAACTGATTTTTGTACTCCAAAATATGTCACATTTTGGCACACACATGTGTCCAATTTTTGTGACTCTCAATAATATGTTACAAGGTGTGACAAATCACATTTTGTCACATTATTTAATCTAACATTATATTATATGAAATAATATAACATCTTTTACCTTCAACTATTTGGCACTTGATATTCCTGCCACTTTTTATTCATTCTAGTAGTTACCCATCTATACTGGTTCTACTTCATAGTCCATAACTATTGCCATGTATTCATTTTTTCATATTCTAGGTAGTTTTCTTCACAACTCCTTAGGATCCATAACACATATGTACATGCTTTATACTATGCTTCTTCGTCTAGAATTCTTATTGGCATGCACCCTATATCCTCTTAAATCCCCACCACTTAACAATTCGATCATGCCACCAAAAAATGTATCTAATACATCTTCCCATAATTTCCATTTTAAGCGTCTTCTAATGTCAGATGTTGACTTATTCTTTTTAATAACACCTGAGGCTCATAATTCCATACTCATTTTTCCTATCAACCCTTCTTTATACATGCTTCCTGTTCTCAATTTTTAAGTCTGACAATTCAATTGTTCACATCCAAATACTTAGTCCATGTGTTTGGCTTTTCCACTAACCCTAAAAGTAGTCATATACTTTTGACCCTTCTGAATTCCTTATTTATGATGTGTCCTATTGAACAAGTGGGTAACATCCTCTTTTTTATCCCACTGCTTAAGGTGTTGTCCAAAATTTGTCACTTGTTGGCTATAACAGTAATATAAACTCATTCAGACATATGCCATAGTCTGATACAATCCAATAGCTGACTCTGCATTGTGGTCCTCTGAATGCGGGTCTATCATTCACTATTATTTCCGTCTGAGAATGAAAGTCTAAGCCCCCATTTATCTTTATATCCATTTACTCTTAAAATTCTTCCCAAATCATGAAGAAAGTGTTAGATCTTTTATAGATCTATCCAAATCTACAATCCTTAAGACTTAAATCATTTTTCTAATGTTTCCAATTTCGAAATCAATCCATCACAATTGTCTTTTTACGAAAATGAACCACGTTAATCCATAAATCCATCCATCCTTATCGCTAATGAATCTTGTTACTTTGAATCCTTTGGAAAATCCTTACACCTCCTCCATCTGGATCTCGTTCTAATACTTCCACAAGTTTTAACATCCCTACATGTTACTTCATAATCAAGTTCCCCCACGCTGGGTCCTATGAGTCATTCAAATTATTATATTTTTCTGCTTCTTCCTTTTCCCAGGAGTAAACAAAAAAAAAAAGATTTTCTTTGTTTATATCTATAATTATTTATATTCAAATATATATAGATATAAATAATTTATCAAGCAACCTCCATTCTCTGAAGTGATTTAGATATCTCTATGCCTTGAAAATACTGTCCATCATATCCATAAAACCACTGCATCTTCATCCAAATAGTGTGTCTTAGAAGTCCATGTTATCTAAGTATAAACTGTTTCCAAAATATATTCCTTCTTATATCATGGTTTACTAACATCTTTCTCATTTCCCCTAATCGTAGTTCCTTTCTCCTTATCATACTCCGGGCATATTCCTATTGCCTCAGATTTCTAAACACTTGCCATCACTGTGTCTTAATCTATAACTCGTCTCCTTAAAATTCTTTGTCCATTGTCCCTGCATCCATGCCTTACGCTTCTTTGTCTTTGTTTGCTCTTTTCGGTTATGTGTTCCTCGTGTCTTTGTCGCCTGTGGTGAAATCTCGATGCAATCCTTCCATATGTTCGTAGCCTCCGTCATGCCATGTGAAAAAGTGATGCCTCCATTTCTTGAGCATCCTTCGTGTTGTCGTATCAATCGTGTCATGTAGTAAGCTGTCACGTTGTGCTTTATGTATTGATCTCTCCTCCTATGTCAATCCGTTGTTGTCCTTGTCTATTCTGCTTCATTCACCTGTGATTGTCCATTGTCTTCTTTTTAGTGAGTGTTTCGCCATTTCTTGTCATTCTTACCATTTTTTTCAAGATACAATATGTCCAATTTCCTTATAAAACCTCGTAAGGTTTGTACACACATATGTTGTCCTTATTGACGAGCTTATAGTAGGTAAACTTTCGTCGGTGTACTCTCCAAGTAAAACCTATTGGGAATAGTGCCCTTAAAGCAATTGTAGTTGACAAATATTTTAAATGAAATAAATAATTGAATTGAATTATTATATATATAGACTATGTCTGATATCATATAATAATATTAAGTGAATATCAGAAAATGCCAAAGTTTATCTATGTGGTCTTAATCTCATATTGGTATGGGAGGATCGAGATCAGGATAATAAACTTAAATAGTACGCAGTAAAATAAAGTTATGGAATCTTTAGATTAATTACTGCTAGTACGGTCCACTAGTATTATGAATACATGTGATCTAGATTCATGTTACTAGTGTAGTAGGACACTTTAGTGGAGGTACTTTGCATGCTGAGAGTATGTAGAACTGGACCAGATATGCTTTGTTAATACTTGTTTAAACACTGTTTCATGGTATTAATCAAACAAATCAAACGATGATCTTATACACGATGATCTTAATCCTGAGGTTACTATGAACTACTATATATGTCATTGGATCCTTTGATTAACATTTATTTTAGATATGTTTAACTTTGATCAAATGCAAAAAAAAAAAAAAAAAAATTATAGAAATTTTTATGCAACATTCAAAGTAAAGTCACTTAGAGACTCGTTTGATCTGATCAAAAGGAAGTCTAAACTCAAATTTGGAATTCAAGTAGTTTGCATGTGAACTTGGAATTCAAACCCAACTCACATACAACTAGAATGCTAAGCATAATTAGTATTTTGGAAATGGAATATAATCATATTAGATAAGATTAAATAGATAATGAGTAGTCATTATCGTCTTTATTATTTCTATAATTTTAACACTTGTTATACTTTGTACATGGTTAATTGTACAACATCAAAGGCTTAGAAGTTGGGATTCACAAGTGGTTATGTGAATGAAAAATTGAAAATTTTCCATGAAGTCATTTAGTGAAGTAGTTTAATAATCATAAGAGATTACAAAAGAGTTTGTATCTCTTTAAATGCTACTTTAATGAAGCATGATTATTATAATCACTATATTTTCTAGTTAAGTTGTACTAGAAATAATGACTACAAGTTAAGTAAGAGAGTTAATGATAATTAACAATGATAAAACCAAAGAATATCACAAATTCTGTAAAACATAGTTGTAGTGGGAGTGGGAGCGTTAGTTAGTAACTACTCCATTACAAATGTAAAGATAGTTAAATTGTGTGTAGCACAATCTAACTATACTTCATTCACATACTAGTATATGAAATGAATTTTTTTTGGAGAAAACAATAGTTGAAACATCATGAATCAAGAAATGGAATTTGGAATTCTATGACATCTGGACTCTTGAACATCCAACTAAAGTTCATTGAACTTCAGTTTGAAACAAGATATTCAAGATGAAGAGGAGAACAAAGGAAAGTACAAACTTTTCAAAGTTAAGTTAATAGCCAAAGGCTATGAACAGCCAGAAGAATTTATTACTTGGAATAAATGTCTTCTACTGTAACTAAACTTGAATCTGTTTACATACTCTTGTCCACTGCTTTATGCATGGATTATGAGATTGATTTAAATGAATGTCTAAGTAGTCTTTACTGGAATGGCTGACATGACAAAATAATTTGAAGATCTCGACTAGAAAGATTATGTTGTGATTTGTATTCTTAATATGGACAATGTTATAATCATTGGGAATGATGTAGAGATGTCGTCAATAGAAAATAAATGGTTAGCTGAACATTTCTAAATATTGGATTTAGAAAAGCCAAGAATGTTATGTACATTCAATTATATAGAGATTGAAAGAACAATCCTTAGGCTCTGTTTGAAGCAACTTATATAGATAAGAAGCTTAAATTTTTTGGTTTACAAAATCCAAGAAAGGCTTTTTGCCTTTCCGATAAGGAGGATGTATTATCTAAATAATAAATTTACATTTATTCTTTTACTAGAAAAGAGGACATGAGAAAGCATTCCTATAGACTGTTTAATGTATTGAATGTTATATTTTTGAATTGACATTTGCTAAATGGTGGGAATAGTCAGCAGTTATCAATCCATTATGGATTGAGTCATTGAATAATTATAAGGACTTAATTTTGGAGTATCTTAAATATAATAGTGATTATATGTATGTGCCTTTAGGCAGAGACCTAAAATCCCAAAGGATGAACTAATTTTAAACCAGATAGAAATCTTCAAAGATTGATATCAGAATCTGCTTCCATAATTGTGGAGGAGACACATTAGTCTAGAAATGTACTAGACATTTTAGATTAGTATGTTTTACCACAAATTCGATATATAATAGCTACGAGCAGATAAATAGGCTATTTGACTTAGTTAAGATCTTTGTCATTCTGGAACGGGTTTTCAGAGTAGAATAAACAACTAGTATCTCATTGCGAAAGCAATGGAGATACAACTATTCTAGAAGAACTAGAAATCATGAGAGGGTAAAGCACATGAAATGAAATATCATTGAATACAAGACAATTTTACATAATTGATGTAATAATCTTGAAGATAACTTCAAAACAATTTCTTACAAAACTGTTACAAAGACTTTGTTAGACAAAATCGGTCAGGAGAATATGACTGACATATTAAAAGAGATGCCTCAATTTGCTTTAGGGCAAATGGGAGATTGTTGGGAATAGTACCCTTAAAGAAATTGTAGTTGACAAATATTTTAAATGAAATAAATAGTTGAATTGAATTATTATATATATAGACTATGCTCGATATTATATGATAATATTAAGTGAATATCATAAAATTCCAAAGTTTATATATGTGGTCTTAATCTCATATTGGTATGGGATGATCGAGATAAAGATAATAAACTTAAATAGTTCACAGTAAAATAAAGTTATGGATCTTTAGAATAATTACTGCTAGTACGGTCCACTAGTATTATGAATACATGCGATCTAGATCCGGGTTACTAGTGTAGTAGGACGCTTTAGTGGAGGTACTTTGCATGCTGAGAGTATGTAGAATTAGACCAGATGTGCTTTGTTAATACTTGTTTAAGCACTGTTTCATAGTATTAATCAAATGATGATCATATACACGATGATCTTAATCCTGAGATTACTATGAACTCCTATATATGTCATCTGATCCTTTGATTCATGCATTAAGGTTTGTCAGAATGATCAGGCTAAGAACAATTGTTTTGGGGACTCAATGATGTATATGGATGGGGACGTAGTTTAACAGATATGGAATCTATATCTTCTTATAGATTGAATAATGGTTCCCTATTGGGTTGACTTTTGGAACTGAAAAGGTTATGAGCGTTCACGTCGCAAACTTGTTGTGACACAACCTTCACTAGTAAAGTCAATGGTACTCTAGGAACAAGATATAGCTAAAATGTTAAAACTGTAATTTTATTCCCTTTTAATTATGAACCATTAATAGAGGATTAATGCTGTATGTAATGATTATATCAATGGACACTTTATTCTTAATAAAGTACTCAGTAAATATATGTCTATAATTATCAAGAGTTCAATCTCATATTTTTAGTAGAGTAATCATGAGATTAATAAATATGATTATTTAATCAAAGAGCTTTGATTAATAATGTAATATTTATTGGAGCTTGATATTATAGGTCCATAGGTCTCTAGGGTGGCTCTATTAACACCATATCAAGGTTAGAGTTGATACAAGGGTATAACTATAATTTGGTAAATTGAGAAGAGTTTTATTCTTCGGGTCAAATATGCAATTATATGATAATTGATGTTGAATAATTAATTATTAATTTCAAAAATAGATTTATTAATTTAAATATATAAATTTTCGAATTTCATATATATATATATATAAATAAATAAATAAATAATTTTTTGAAATTAATTATTTTATTTGAGTGGGAGAAAATAAAATTGGTAAGTCAAAAATAGTTTTTGATTTATTGAATTTTGAAAGATGATGATAATGATGATCATTAATTTGAATTTAAATTTTGAAATATGGCTGTCATCTTTTCCTTAAAAAGATTAACACCTTATTTTGTGGGAAATTGATTTTAATTAAATGATTAAATAAAAGAAAAATGCAAAATCCCAGAAAAGGGAATAACATTACATGGCTGACACAGTCCAAGGACTAATAATTGTATCTGTGTAGTTTTTATTTTATTTATTTAATTATTTAATAATTTGAAAATAGTTTTTTCAAATTTAGTAAGTTAGATATTTACCTAAATCAAATCCTATTATCATTATTACATTATATTATATTATATTATATTACTATTAATAATAGGAATAATAAGGTAATATAAATCTCTATATATATGATATAGAAGAAGAAGAGAAAGATACACAAATGCACAAGACATAAACATAGAAACACACAACAATACAGAGACAATTTGGAATAGTTCTCAGAGTTTTTTGTTAGACAAAAGCTCTCTCTTTATTCTTCTTTATTCTAGCCATTCTCAGACCAAAATCCAAGTTCTCATGTGTTGAGAAATACTTGTGATTCCTAAAATACAAACCCTTGTTCTCTATGTGCCCACATAGCTTGAGGTGTAGAGAACACTCCGGAAGATCGTGGTTTGAGTGCTCAAAGCTTTGGATAGGAAGATCGATAAAAATACGAAAAGACTCAACGACACTTAATAGACTTCAAGAGGTAAAAATTTATGTTCTTAATTTTTTGTGTTTATATATTCTATATAAATATAAATATATTGTATATATATATATTTGTTGCATGATTAATAATATTGTATGATAATGTTTATGGATTGTTTTCTTGGTCATATAAATTGTTTATATGATTAATGATTTTTTTTATTGTTGTTGTTCTGTTGTTCATAAACAAACAATGGGCCCACCACGCAAAGTTTTCGCTGTATGCGCTGAATAGTTTTCCAACAAAATCTCTATCAATCTAACTCTATATCTGTCATTCTTTATAGGTTTCAACTTCTACCTTGTTCTTATATCCTTTTTAAAATAGAGGTGTCCAATCATCTTTCATACTTAATGTCATTATTTGTTGGTTGGTAGTCTCGCTTTTCACCACGTGAACTCCTTTAATACAAAGAATTACCATCGTTATGGGAATCTTTCCACTACCTCATATCATATCCGATCTTTGCTTGATCGTCAACAAACTTTTGGGTCGTCTTTGTTCTCATAAATTCGTGTCGTATCCTTTAAAAGTTAAATCTCTTTCCACTCTATCCTTTTTTTTCAACATCCTAGTTTTCAGCTTCTCCTGCAGGGCTGAATTTAATCAATAACTTTGTTCCCTATCTTCACCAAATCCTTTATCAGTCTTGGCTCATTTCTTGTCTCGAGTTAACTGACTATGGCAGTCCTACTCGATGTGTTCATCCAACTTACTCTCAGAACCTTTCAATTAAAGCTCCGAGCTCACTAAATACTACATCTTAAACTTTATGTGAAAATACTTATACCAAGTACTTGTTGGCTTCCCATTCGCTTTTCGTGCCGCTTCAAAGTGTGAACCAACATCCTTTATGGATAAAACCTCTGTGTCTATCGTATGCACGATTAGGATTTCCTTCTCCAATCTGCTAGTCCTTGTGTCACTAGTTCATGGTTGCCATCTAGCCAACCAATCCCTCATCTCCCAACAACTCGACTCTTTCTCGATTAGTGGAGATCATTGAATCTAAAATCGTAACGAGTGACATTCAATAGTCTATGTGGCTAGGATAATATCAAGGGCATTCTGATCATGCTCTACCTTTGCTCGAGGAGTAGCTCGCCTTAGATGATTCAACCTTTCATTCAGAGCTCTAGTAGTCCCTCAATGTCGAAACAACATCCTTTCTTCCTCAAGGAAGATCTATTGATTGCATTCTCTGCCTCAATTGGCTAACTCCTCTGACCAAGACATGCTAATCCGAACACAACATAACTTCATAAATTATTGACAACCAACAATCAAACATACAAAAGAATCTACCAACTAACTACACAAAAGCTAGTAGTACAACAACAAAAAGCATACATGCAAAACCATAAATAACACATATAACACACATACTAAAACACACCATAAGTGTAGGGTGATAAAGGATTACGCCCATCCTTAAACCATTTCGGTCAACATGGGACATAGTGGCCTCACCACATAATACACATGCCTAATTTCCTCTTAACATCACCTGACACATTTTATCCATTAAATACTTACAAGTTGGCTCTTACTAACTCCCAAGTCAAAGACAATGAGTTACTATAACAAGTCTTTTCTTATCGTTTATCCTCAGTCTACCATACTGAATCACCTTAGGCCATTCACTCAATAACGACAAAATCGGTTGCCTAATACTTTTCTTGTCATTTCTCAAGTACATAAAAAAACTTAATCCCATAAATAATTCAATTCCTTATCCTTAGAACAATCTTGTAAAGTCTAACCATTCTCATACAATTGCTACCCATAACCATATCATGACAACACGTCATTTTGACACTATACTTTTGTAATGTCCCAAAATTCCTAATAAGGCTTAGTGCCTTGGTTAGCGTGTCAGGAGGGAACATGCGGTAATTATGTGGTAATTAATTAAATAAATATGTGATGATGTGGATTATATGAGTTATATCATGATATGATTGTTTATGCATGTTTAAGTGTATTAAATGTACTTATAGGCCCGTTTCTGTTGAAAATGGCATTTTTGTAATTTTGACCCGCTGAGGGTATATCTCTAATTATTTATGCTTATGAGTGAGACCACATTATTATGTGGATATATTTTGAGATATTCGGCACGAGGCGATCCTAGTGAGCAATTTGGCAGAAAAGTCACAACGGGGTTAAATACTTGGCTCGGGGTGAGACTAGGGGTATTTTGGTAATCTAGGGACTAGAGGGAATTATTGAGGGTATGAGATGTAATTGGAGAAAATAGATTTATTTGGAAGATTAGTGGATTTAATTGGGAATTTTAAGTGTAGTTTAAGGTTTTGCGGGAAGTGGTGTTAGATGACTTTTACGTCCTTGTGGGCTTTGGTGTGGGACTTAAGAGGCTGGGGCATTTTGTTTTTTTTTGGGACCCTTGAACAAGAAATAAGCTAAGTGCTGAGCACTTAGCTCTGTCCCGTACATTCTTTCTCTCTCTCTCTCTCTCCTTCTTATTTGCTCACTTTAAGGTGTTGAGGAATTCTCTCTAGAATATCAAGTCTAGTGCCAACCTTTGGGGATTTTGAAGCTTGTTCTTAAGGATTAGGAGCTGCCAAGCTAGGGGATTAAGCTAGGGATTCATTTTCTAAGAGGTAATATTATGGTGTTGAAACTCTTTTAGTTTTCCTTTTTGGTGTTTTTGGGAATTGTTGGATTTTTGAGTTTGGGGATGTTTTATAGAGTTTTGGTTGCTGTTTGCTGAGTATCTGAGAAGTAAGTGTCGTTTGGTGGTCAAAAATGGATTGGAATGCTGTTTTGGTAAGGTTTTGGGTCGGTTTGCAATTTTTGAAATCATTGGATTTTGGGTTTGCGGGATCGCGCTGCGGTGCTGTTCTTGGGGCGTCACGGCCCGCATGAACTCAGCAAGGCAGGAGGTGCCTCAAACTGACTTAGCACCACGATGCTTGGTGAGCTTTGCTGCAGCGCCTGTGCAGGGATTTTGGGCGTGGGGCTCCTGCCTAGTTGAGGTCCGGGGCCCTTTGATGGGGGCGCCACAACTCAAAATGCAGGTTTTTCCTAGGACACGTTTCAGTCCATTATGGGGCCACGACTCTGTCAGGGGGCATCGCGATGCTAAAGCAACTTTTAGGGTATATTGGTTTTGGGCTTTGGGAACCCAGAGTAGAGGGCTCGGGAATGATTCCACTACCAGATTTAGTGGAATTCAAGGTCCCGAGACCTAGGGCTCGATCTTAAAGCTTTTAATTGGGCTCGATCTTAAAGCGTGGGAGGAAAGGATCGTGCTAGTTGTCGCTTCACCTTATCGCTCAGGACTTGAGGTAAGAAAACTGACACATGCATCGAGTGTAGGCTTGAGCTCTTGATTATCGAACACGGGTATGACATGTTGTGAATTTGTTTAAAGTAAATGTTTGCTCTATATTAAATTTTATTGTTATAAATGTGGGTAATGATTGATTGATGTTTGTGATTTATCGGTCAAGAGACTGTTATCGGCCTTGAGGTCATTATCGGCATTATATGCGTAATGTAGGTCATAGAGGTGGGACCATTACAGGGATGCGGTGTGCATCTGTAATATCCGCTTTTACTAGTAAGAGTATTATGGTAAATTGTATGACATCATGTGTTTAATTATAAGAATTATGATATGCATAAATTATAATGTATGTTTATTTATGTATTCTGTCAAGCAATCCACACACATTAGTTTCTTCAAGTGTTAGGGACCAAGGTGTAATCGAAGTTGAGTATTAAGGGCTAAAGTAGAATTATGAGTTTTATAATAGAAAGTGTAATTATCAAAAGTTAAAACTATTAGTTTTGGTTGGAAATTACAATAAGGGTCTTAAGTGATCATTAAAGGTAAATTTGAGGTTAGGGACAGAAAGGCCATTTGGTTTTTCACGAATTAAGTCAGATTAAATAAATCAATCAATAAGGAAAATAGATTTAGATGTCGTACGATTTTCATACTCTGGTTTTGGGCGATAGACCAAGAACAAGAACAATCTCTCGTTCTTGATATGAGTTTGTGAAGGTTTGAGGTTGAAGGAGATCAACAGTCTGGGCTATTGAAGGGCTAGGAATTTCATAGGCGGCAAGGATCTGAGTTCTTGTGGCTGAATCTTGATTTGTAAGTGTTCAACTTCTGTTCAAAGTTTTTTTGTCAATTGATGTTTTTGAAATTCTGAGACTTTGTTATTGTTTCTGGGTTGGTGAATGTTTAATATAGGTTTAGAGATGATAATATCTGGATTTATGAGGTTAGAAACATGTTAGGATTCCTGTTTTGTGGATTTAGGGTCGAAGTTTTGCGATTGGGGTCGATTCCTAGGTTTAAAAATCACATCTGTTGTAATGCCCCGGATTCCCTATTATGGTTAATGGCTGGATTAGTAGGTCGGGAGGGCCATAACTGTTTAATTATGCCATTAAATGTGTTTATGCATGTTTATGAGAATTATATTATAATATGATGTTAAATGCATGCATGTGAGTCCACATTTGTTTACAGGGGTGTTTCGGTAATTTGGCCCGTTGAGGGTATAATTGAATATTTGTTTGCGTGTTAATGGTATATTGTGAGACCACATTATAATGTGGATTGGCTCGGGGTGAGTCTCGGGGTGATATTAATGGTTATAGCGTTACTGGGGATTTTAGGGTAACGGTATATGAATTATTGGTGTTGGAGGATATTGAGATTAGCGGGAATTGGGAAGCGTTAATTATGATTAACGGGTTAAGCGAAATGTACCAATTTTACCCCTAGAATAGTTTGTAAAGCTTTAGATGACACAAGGGTAATTTGGTCATTTAAGGGTGGATAAATGTGACTCAAGTGGCTGTTGGCTGTAGAAAGTGGTAGACTTAAACAGAACAAAAACAGAGACTTGCTTCCTTTTCTTTCCCGTGCATCAACTTTCTCTTTTTCCTTCATTGGGGTTTTGAGTTCTAAGTGGGGATTCAACCAAGGAAACTTAAAGGCTGGGTTGATGGCTTGGTTCAGCTTGTAAGGGAGGTCCAAAACCGGTTTCAAGGTGAGTTTTAGTCTTTGGTTTCAGGTGTTACTCTGTTTTCCCTTTTAGTTTTCAATTCATGGTTTTTGATGTGGAAAGTGGGAATCAAAGGGAGTTTTTGTGTTGGTTTGATTGGGATTTGATGAGGGTGAGCTATGGGTGTTATTTGGGGGTTTAATTGTATGTTTGGAGGAGGATTAGAGATGGTTTGAAGGACTGGTTTGAGAGGAAAGAACACAGGGGAAAAACTGGGTTCGTGTGAGGGCGTATTACTGGTCTGGGCTGGGCACCGCGGCCCTTGGTGTCTGGTAGGGGGAGAGCCCTCTCTGTTTGAGGGCGCGCCGTGGCGCAGCAGGGGAGGGCCGTGGCCCTTAAGGTCAATTTTGCCAAAATGTGGTTTTTAGCTTGGGAATTCAAACCTTAGGCCTCGGGGTTGGACCTAGTACCCGGTTGGGTAGTATTTGACGTCTCGGGGGCTGGGATTTGGTTTGGGAACCCTCAGTTATCATTTTTATTGATGAATCCTATAGTTTGGTTATGACCAGGTGACCATCAAGGAATTTAAAGGTTGATCGTTCTCAGGGGTCGTTCATATAATAACTTCTCACTCGAACCAGAGGTAAGAAAACAGTGTATGAATACAGCTGCACCCTGTATAGGTATATGACATGCATGGTTTGATATTGGGGCATGTTGGTTGATATATGTGGACATGGATTGCATATTAGATGCTAGTGAATGCTGATTACTAGTTTATGGCATTGACTAGTCAGGGACCGACTCTAAAGTCGATGAACATGCATTGAATGGCTCCATGGCATTAATGCGGGATCGACCCTAAGGTCGAAGAACATATAAGCGCTTGCCTGGTCTAAGACCAGATGTACTTAGCCAAGGTATATGACCCCGGTGACTGATTGTCACATGGCTAGGGGACGTTTTCCATAGTTACGACTCCAGAGTCGAGAGGAAGGTTATGTTGGTGACCAATCACCATGCACCTGTCCTGATCAAACTTATGAAGGAATCACTTACCAGTTAAGCCCTGGTGACCCTATCATCACATGGCTAGAGGGAGCTATGCTCATTATTGTGACTTTTGGCTATTGTCACCTATTTGTTTGGACTGATAGTCCTGAATGGTTATTATGATCATTGTTGATATTATATCATGCTTTATTGTGTTTTCTTGCTGGGCCTTGGCTCATGGGTGCTTTGTGGTGCAGGTAAAGGGAAAGAGAAGCTCACCCAACCCTGAGTGGAGAGCTTGGGCGATGTTGTGTACATAGAGGGCCGCTTGGCCACCACGGTCAAGGAGTTCTCAGAGGGACTAGGGGTTTACCCTATTTTTGCCGCTTAGGCCGGCGGTGACTGTAAATTTGAAACAGTAGTGACTCTTTTGTATTACAAACTACTTGTAAACATTTTGAAAGGCTCATGAGCAGTTTATTTACTTAATGAAATATATCCTTTCCTTTTTACTGGTTTTTCACCTTAACCTGATAATAGCACTTAGATCACGTTTTTAACCAAAGGTCTCGGGTAGCGAGTCAAATTTCCGGTTCACTGTTCACCGTAACTGTTCTGGGGTAACCAGGGCGTTACATCTGTGATTTCCAGAAAAGGGCCTAGCGCAATTGCACTACCCGTCCAGCGCGATCGTGCCTAGCCCTGGCGCGGCCGCGCTACCTGTCCAGTTTGGCCTGACGCTCTATGAGCGCGACCATGCCTAGGCACTGGCACGACCGCGCCAATTGTCTAGAAATGTGTTTTTTTTTGGGATTTTATGTACCTTTTAGATATAAGCTTGTATTTGTTGGGACTTTATGCAGATGGGTTTTAAGACTTGCTCAAGGATAATATGGGGATGAATTAGTTTAAAAAGAATATTAGTGGGTCTAATTATGCTTTTGCTTGGTTGAGGGTTTTAAAGCTTTGATGTTATATGTTATGTTTAGGCTCGCCGAGGATACTTGAAGAAACGCGTTAGGGTGTGTGGATTGCTACTGCATTTGAGGTAAGAAGAGTGGACACCTACACGCAAGGTGTACACTTGACATACTCTATGGTAGAAACTATTTATGTGATATGTTTATGTTATGCATGATTTTGTTAGTGAATGTTTATGTTTAATGAGCATATATGAAATTATGGTTATGTGTTGAGTATGTGTATGTGATAATTGTATGGCATGCTTACGTTTAAAATGCATGTCTACGTTACAAAGATGCATGCTTATGATACGTTGAAAATGCATGCTTACGTTATACGATACTTGTCCTACTCAACTTGGACTACGTCTTTTCATGAGTTTTGATTTATGTTATATTATCGTTACTGTTATTGATTCAAATTCTCAGTTAAGGTTATGGGGTTGTGTCCTACACAACTCTTCTTGCTGGGCTTTGGCTCATGGTTACTTTGTGCTGTAGGTGAAGGCAAAGATGTAATAGCCCGAATTTTTTTTTTATTATTAATTGTGTTGTGTAAATATTATTCTGTGAATTAATTTTTTTTAAGAGTATGAATAATAATTAAAATAATATTTGGTGAATATTATTTTAATTAAAGAAATGTGAGTTGATCGCTTTAGACCATAGTATGGGGACTTATATGTGAAATAAATCTAAGATGGACATCTTGTTCAAAGAGTTTAAGTATATGATTTTATGTGTTTGGAATCCACATAAAATCTTAAAATCATTTTAGAATATGATTTTGTGACTTATTCACCAAGAGTCTATGAATAATTCAAGATGAATTTTAGGGGATTAAAGTTGTGATTTTATGTTGAAAGGATTCACATAAAATCATAAACATAAATTTAAGCTAAAGTGAGACATTTTGGGTATTTACACTATAGTTTTTATTTAATTATTTTGTAGATATAGTGAAATGCATTTTCTGAACAAATGCATAGGTTCGGCTGGTGGGAATTTTTTGAATATTCACAGCAGTTATTAGAGGTTAGAAGGGTGGGAATTAGAATCACTTTCTTCCTTATCTCTTTCAACCATTGTCGAACTTGAGAGAAGAAACTGAGAAAGATATAGGAGAAAGAGAACATTGTATTCTTATAGTGCACGACCGTTTCGGGTCCAAGAAGGAGAAGTCAAGGTGAGTTTTTCTTTGGTTTTCTTTGGGTTACAAGCTTTAGACACATCCTTAGAGCCTCTGTTTTGATTGTAGAAGAAAGCAAGAGAAAGAAGGGGGTGTTATAGGGAGTTCGGTACAATAATAATCAGAAGAAAAACGTAAGTCCGAACCTACCTTTGCGTTGATTTTTCTCTTAGATTATGAATACTAAATCCATGTGAAATGGTTTGGTTACGTTCATAGCATTGTGGACTAAAGTGGGGAGAAGAAGGAACCCCAAGAAACCAGCCACAGTAAGAGGTACAAATCCGTGAACTTCCTTCGTAGTTTACGGTACCGATTATTTTCTGTGTATGTTATTAGGTTGGCTATGAATTTGTTGGCTGTTTTGTATGGATTTAATTAGTGTTTTGGGACTAGAAACATTCATTAAGGTATTGGGGATAGTTTTAAAATGAGTGATCTTGAGGTTTGGGATGTTTTGGTGATGGTTAGAGATGGTAGCGTGGCTGGCCGTGCGTGGGAGGATACCACTTTGGTGGTCACGGAGGTAGACCGGTGGTGGTGATGGTGGAGGTAGTGGTGGCCGAAGGATGGGCATGGTGGTGTAGGGATTGAAGCCGTGGCTGCCATGGTGGGGAACCTTGGGTCCAAGCAAGGTTCGGCTGGCCATGGTGGTGAACGTGTGTGAGGATGATGGAAGTTGGGGTGGTCACGTGCATGTGGGTGCATATGTCAACTGGTTACAAATGGTTACAGATTTGTAACCAAAGTGACCAAAAATTGTAGTTGGTCCCAAAAATTTAGAATTTTGTCGCGGGGCTCGGGATTAGTTACTCCAAAATCTAAGACCTGATTTTTGAGGGTCGGAGTTAGAAAATTTATCCAAGCAATACCCAAGTTTAATAAATTATGAGCAAGACTAAGAAATTATTACTTAAGCTTCAAGAAAATTCTAGGCTCGGGGATTAGTTCCAAATATTAAATTTGGTGGCTTAGAACTTATGAAATATTTTCAAGGGCTTAGAAAATATTTTAGGAAGTATAATATTACTGATTTTAAGTCTCAAGGTCAAGAGGTGGGCTCGGGTTTGGGCCAGGGTCGGGAATTTCAGTTTTGTTTTTTTAATTTCCCTCATATATTTTAGAATCTTAGTAAGAATAAACTAAGACATATTGTCCCAATATGATTATAGGGTCTAAACGCGATCGAAAATACTCACCAAGATATAATTCGCGAAAGCTAAGGACAAGAGGTAAGGAAGTATACACCAAGAGTAACTTAACTTGTTGTGATTCTAGTGAATTGTTTGCATGTTTGTAGATTGCTGGTTAAATTCTAGATGCTATATATGTGTGTGATTATATGGCTGGATGCGCATGATAGTACCCATCTATCGGGTTTGAATGTGCTTAGTGCAGTAAAGTTATCATGAATGTATGTGCAATGTTTATGACTGTCAAGGGAAACCTTGTGAGGGTGGATCCCATGCAGCCGTGTAGTGGGGTTCGCCGTCCAGTCAGTAAAGTCATCGAGTTTTAGCAGAGATTACCCTTTTGGCACGGGATGTGAGTATTCTCTAGGCCGTGGAGGCCACCCGGGGATCATGACCCCACAGATAACTCGATGGCTCAGTACAAGGCCTTGTGAGGGCGGATTCGCCATGCAGCCGTACAGTGGGGTTATCTGCCAAGTCAGTAGAGTCATCGTGTTTTAGCGGAGTGTACCCCTTTGGTACGGGAGGTGAGGTTGCTCTGGGCCGTGGAGGCCACACTGGGATTAAAACCCCACAGATAACATGATGGCTTAGTTATATGTTTTCAGTATGTTACGCAGCACTTTGACTTATGTGAATATGCTAGACGTGTAGCTCAGTTTGCAGTTTTGAGATATGCATTTCTGTTATGAAAAGTTTGTTTTGAATAGTAGAATCATGAGTTGTAGCTAGCTTCCTTACTGAGCGTTATAGCTCATCAGTTACTCTGTGTGTGTAGGTAAGGGCAAGGCTTAAGGAGCAGTGCAACGAGCTGGAGGGGATTCTGTCTGAAGTATGCATACTGTGAAACAACTGACCTGCAGGGTTGTCAGGGTTCTCTTAAGTTTTCCGCTAAGTCTAGAAACAGTTTTATCAATTTCATGTTTATTAGTTCTACCTAAGGAAGGCCCTATGGCCACAGACTATTTCTTAAGTTATGTTTAAACTACATTTCGTTTTAAAACTATGGGATCCCATCCAAATACTATTTTATTTCAAAGTACTCCAATGTAAAATTTTCTAAAGCTTACTCTAAAGTTTATTTACTTTTTAACGTCCGATTTTTACCAAAGTTGACCGTAAGGGTCCAGTTGACCCCGGATAGTCATAGTCATGTTCGGTGGGTCTAGTTAAGAAAAGTCGGGTCGTTACAAAAGATGTGATTACTAGGCAATAAGTTGGAAAGCTTTGGCGGAGGGTGTGCATGTTGAGGATTTAACGATCATAGAGGATCAAGCCTACATTGGAAATTTACTAAGTATTTTCAAGTTTGATATTTTAGTTTTATGGATTGGAATTTTAAGTTGTTTATTTATTTATTTATGAAATCCACAAAACTCTGGAGTTTCAATTTTTTTTTAAATGTTTGAGTTGTGCTTATGATTGATTTTATAAATAAAAGAGTACTTTTATTTTAAACCTTAATTACTGTTATTGTCAAATTAACGCTTTAAAAAATTGAGGTGCTACAGTTGGTATCAAAGCAATTGTTTTATTTCCTATAGAATATCCTGACATGTACTCTCGCCGCTGAAGACAAGCTCGACTTATCGCACTATAAGCTTTGAGTTTATTTTGGTTATGTGACTATTTTACTTACGTGTTTTAGTGCCTTATCTGCATGTATAGAGTAGATATCATGGTTTGTGTGCTTAAAGTTCCTAAGGGTCATTTGAACAAGACTCAACGAAGGAAGCTAGCAAGAAGGATAAAAAAGTTACGAAGGATAAGGATGCAATGTTTTTCATAATGGAGTATAAAAAAGTTAGTGGACCATTGTGTGACGGTCAATAAGCGAATTCAAGATGTGGTCTGGGAAGGAGGACTGTTAAGTTGCAAGAAGAAGTACGAAGTATTCAGAGATACGATTTCTTCAAGAAGGATCCAGGAAGAACTTCAGGCAGTGTGGAAGCACGTACAAGACAGAGCTCAAGAAGGTTCTAAGTACAAGTGTACACTTAAGGCCTTCGTAAGACAACAAGGGTTCGCAATGTCCAATGAACCATCTGATCAAGGAATTTCAGTAGAGCTGTTAGATAAGCTCAAAAGTTCTTTTCCTATGCATAGGATGTGGTTGTAGACGTTTCGTGTAAATGGATTGGTTTTAATTGATTTGTTTTTTTTACTTTTGGGTTGTGAACTTTGGTGAATGATGGATGTTTAAGGATATTTATGGTTTTATGAATAAATGGAGATTAGTTGTTTGATGGATTTAAAGTATGTTTTGGTTCCGATTTGAAAGAGTTACACTAAGACACACTGTTGGTTTCAGAAATGAGTTGAAACCATGGCTCCTAGGAGATCAGTACGAAGGAATGCTGGGGTGAATCGCAACCTTGACGACCAACGTGTTGTGAGGCCCAGTTGCGAGCTAACCACAATGGCAACCCTCCACCAGCTGATGGGGGAAATAGGTGCAAGGAAGATCCTCATATTGCCTACCAAAGGTTGGAGGCGCAATTTATGGCCATGCAAGAAGACATGAGGAAACAAGCCGAGGAGTTAAGAGAACTGAGACAGCTGAGGCAACAACAAGCTTAGCCAACGCCATTAATCAGAGATGTTCAATAGCCTTTAGCACCAATTGTAGCTATTCCTGAAGCTGGCAATCACCTGGAGCCATTGTATGAAAGGTTCCGGAAGCAACATCCTCTAGTGTTTGAGGGGGGTGCTGATCCATGGAAGGCAGAATAATGGATGAGCATGATGGGGTCAATTCTAGACTTCATGCGAGTTGAATGAAATGACAGTGTAGCCTGTGCAACTCACATGCTGAGGGACGATGCAAGAATCTGGTGGGAAGTGATCTCCCAGGCAAGAGACATTACTGCAATGACGTGGGCAGAATTTTAGCAAGCTTTTAATGACAATTACTACAATGTTGCAGTACGGGCGTCAAAGGTGGATGAGTTTTCTACCTTGACTTAGGGGAATATGACGGTGACAGAGTATGCACTAAAGTTTAACAAACTTGCCAAGTTCGCTAAAAATTTAGTGCCAACCAATGCAAACAGAGTAGATTGGTTTGTTCGAGGCTTAAAGCCTATGATAGCCAAAGATGTGGAAATTGTATCAGTAGGGGGAAATAGTTTATATGCTCAGGTTCTGGAAAGGGCCCTCACTACTGAGAGAATGGAAGACATAATCTGGAAGGAAGGTGCTGCTAAAAGAGAGGCAAGAAAGAACGCCTCCCAAGGTCATAACTCTAATGAAAGGAAGGGAAGTGACCAGGCAGGGCAATCAAGCCAGAACAAGAGGGACAGAGACAATAAGGGAAACAATTGCACTAGTAGCAAGGAATGGGTACGGTACCCATAGTGCAAAAAGTGTAAGAAACGCCACCAAGGCGAATGCCGGGCAAACACGTGTTATGGTTGTGGTAAGGAAGGACACATCAAGAGGAATTGCCCACAGAAGACTTAGGAAGGGGTTAAAGAGCACCACAAGAAGGACGATAATCTGGTTCCAGCACATGTGTTCGCTCTCACCAAGCCTCATGCAGAAGTAAGCACTTTCGTGGTCTCAGGTTAGATTTTTATTGTTGGAATTGATTGTCATGTTTTAATTGATTCTAGAGCCACTCATTCATTTGTTTCTAAGAGAATAGTGGATAGATTTAATAGACCTCATAAGATGCATGCTAAGGGGTTTGGGACCATGTTACCAACCGGGGAGGTGGTAATATCTAGGAAGTGTTTTAGAGCCTTGCCTTTAAGGGTATATGGTAGGGAGCCATATGTAGACTTGATTGAGCTGGATATGACTGATTTTGAAGTAATCCTTGGGATGGATTGGCTGATGAAGTACAACGCTACCATCGATTGTAAGAAGAAAATGGTGGTGTTTAAGCCTGACGGAGAGGAGCCATTTTCGTTCATGGGAACAACAACAGGACTACGAATTCCAATCATTTCAGCGTTAGAAGCTGGGAAGATGTTACAACATGGATGCATGGGATTTTTGGCGAGCGTGGTTAATACAGCAGAAACATGGACGCGAAGACCGGAAGACACAAGGATAGTACGTGACTACTTGGATGTATTTCCGAAGACTTACCAGGATTGCCACCACAACGAGAAATCGAGTTCACGATTGAGCTAGCACCGAAAACAACTCCAATCTCGAAAGCACCTTATAGAATGACATCCACTGAATTGAAGGAGTTAAGGGTTTAGCTGTAGAAATTACTTGACCTAGGTTTCATTAGGCCAAGTTACTCACAATGGGGAGCATCGGTGTTATTCGTAAAGAAGAAGGATGGGTCAATGCGGATGTGCATTGATTATAGGGAACTTAACAAGGTCACCATCAAGAACAAATAACCTTTGCCAGTAATAGACGATCTTTTTGCTCAACTCCTAGGAAAGGCGGTGTTCTCAAAGATAGACCTGAGGTCGGGATACCACCAGTTAAGGGTGAAGGAATGGGACATTCCAAAGACAGCATTCTGTACTAGGTACGACCACTATGAAGTTTTGGTGATGTCTTTGTTAGGAACGGTTCCTAGTGTGCAACGGAAATTGCGATAATGGTGGTATTGTATACAACCAAAATTTTTCCATATAAACTCTTTATATAAGGATCTATTAATATGCAATATGTTAATCAATATATATAATATGTATATGTAAAAAATAATATGAAATGATTTACCTCTTGTAGCCTATCAATAATCCTTGAATCTTTTCGTATATATTTCGATCTTCCTATCATCGCTAGAGTACTCATGCCTAGATCTACCAAGACATTCTCTACACCTCAAGATTTGGGTGGGAACATAGAGAACAAGAATCAATTTTTGTGAATCAAAAGTATTCTCAACACATGAGACTCTTGATTATAGGCTAGAGAGAAGGGTTTTTCTTTTGTGTGAAAAAGATGATAGTTTTTCTTCTCTGTGTAAAAGAACTTGTGGTTTCTATTTTCTATCATATAGAATATATAGACATTATTATTATCAAAATAATAATAATAAATAAAAAATAATCATCTTTAATAATAATAATAATGATAAAAGACAAAGTCTAACATTCCATTTTAAAACCCATTGTAAAACGTTTTATTAATTAATTAAAAATAAAATAAAAAACAAATAACTGATCACATCAATAATGCTACATGCATAGAGCAGTCCAAGCCCTATGCGTGTGGCACTATCCCTGAAAATGAGATTTGATTTTACATGTGTTTTTTTTTATTTTAATTAATTAATAATTAGAAATTCAAATAAGGTATCATTTTCTTAAGGAAAAGATAACAACTTAAATTTCAAAATTAAAAATTAAAAATTTGAATTTCCATTATCATCTTATTATTAATTAAATAAATATAATAATCAAAACCAATTTTGACTATCCATATTTATCTATTCACACTTAAATAAAATAATTGATTAAAATCAATTTCTTCTATTTCTACATAATTTCAAAAATTGCACAAATGCAATAATAAATTGTGAAACTTCAATTTTCACATAATTGCACATTTATCCCGAAGAATAAATATTCTCTGAAAGAGCCCATTCATAGTTTGACCCTTGTATGGGGACCTATGGACCAATAATTCCAAGCTCCAATAAATAAAAGATCATTAACCAAAACTCTTTGATTCAATAATCATATTTATTAATCTCATGATTATTCTACTATAAATATGAGACTGAACTCTTGAGAATTAAAGACATATATTTACTGAGTACTTTATTGAAACCATAAAGTGTCCATTGATATAATCATTACATACAAATTAATCCTTTATTGAAGATTCATAATTAAGTGGAATACAATTATCGTTTTACCCTTTCAATTATATCTTGATTCCTAGTGTACCATTGACTTTACTAGTGAAGGTTAATTCATAATCTGATTATGTATTTGACATCAATAATCTTTTTAGTTCCAAAAGCCAACCCAATAGGGAATCATCATTCAATCTATAAGAAGGTATAGATTCCATGTCTGTTAAGCTATGTCCTCAGCCATATACATCATTGAGTCCCCAAAACAATAGTTCTTAGCCTGATCATTCTGACAAACTGTAATGCATGAATCCAAAGATCAAATGACATATATAGGAGTTCATAGTAACTTTAGGATTAAGATCAGTTTGTACATGATCATTAGTTGACGTGTTTTATAATACTACGAAACAGTATTTAAACAAGTATTATCAAATCAAATATGGTCCAGTTCTACATACTCTCAGCATGCAAAGTACCTCCACTAAAGTGTCCTACTACACTAGTAACCTGAATCTAGGTCACATGTATTCATAATACTAGTGGACCGTACTAGCAGTAATTAATCTAAGCATGTAATCTCTAGTATGTCTAAGATACTTGAGAATATTCTTTACTGCTGTCCAATGACTCAATCCAGGATTGGATTGATAACGATTGACTATCCCTACGACATAACAGATGTTAGGTCTGGTGCATAACATTGCATAAATTAGACTGCCTACTGCAGAGGCAAAGGGATACTGTTTCATGTCCTCTTCTTCCCGAGGTGTTTACGGACATTGTTCTTTAGACAATTTAACTCCTGACTGGGTAGGCATAGTTCCTTTCTTGGAGTTTTGCATCCCAAAGCGTTCTAGTACTTGATAAATATAAGTTGCTTGAGACAGTGCCAAAATTTTGTTCTTTCGATCTCTACAGATCTGAATTCCCAAAACATATTTGGCTTCCCCCAAATCTTTCATTTGGAATTGCTCAACTAACCATTTCTTTATTTTTGATGATGTTTCTATGTCATTCCTAATGAGTAGAATATCTTCAACGTAAAGAACGAGGAATACCACACTCTTATTGTAACACCATGCTAATTAGGGTCCGTTACCACGTGTGTTTAAAATAGTGCGGGACTCGCTAAATGAGTCATTTGGACTAAAACATGTGATTAAGCCACTAAGGTCTCATGTATTAACAATCTTGGTCAACGAATAAATATTTCCATAAAAAGAAAACTTTAGGCTTTACATGGGATCCCAAAAATACAAGTTTAAAAATTTGATTACCACTCAGGGATTACAAGATAAGCCGACCTAAGCAGCAAAACAGGGTCCAACCCCAATTCCCCTACGATACCTTGGTCGTGGCAGTCGAGCAAACTGCATATGTACACATTTCCCCTAACGCTCTCCAACTCATGGCTGGCCAATGTTCTCCTTACCCTTACCTGCACCACCAAGCACACGTGAGCCAAAAGACTCAACAAGAAAACACATTAACAAATTCAGATAGTCCACAAAATATAACGACATGCTCCATAGTAATAATTGGAGCCAATCACACACACTGTACAAGTAAGTGACCATAGGGTCACACAAGTGCGTGTCGCACTCCCGTTCATTCCAATGGCATCCAAGCCAGTCAAGTGCATAATGCACTCTCGTTCATTCCTATGGCATTCCAGCCAGTCAAGTGCATAATGCACTTTACTTCATTCTTATGGCATCCGAGCCAATCAAGTGAATAATGAACGCCTGGGGTAGCATACCCATAATGGCCTGCGCTCAACGCGCATAATGCCGATCACAACTCATAAGCCAAGCCTTGCAAACCCTCGACTCATAAGTCGAGCCTTGTGAATCCTCAACTTATAAGTCGAGCCTTGTAATCCCTCGTCTTATAAGCTTGGCCACCCTCGACTAATAAGCCGTCCATGTAAACCCCTCGAATCATAAGTCAAGCTTTGTAAACCCTCGACTTATAAGTCGAGCCTTGTAACCCTTTTACTCATAAGTTGAGCCCCTTTTAATCCTTCGACTTATAAACAGGGAACTTTTTATTCAAGTATACCCTCGACTAGCAGGCCGAGCTTTTGGTTAGGTACGATAGACAAACTTCCGACTTATCAGCCGAGCCTCCCATTCGAGGACAAACATATATATACTACCTTTATCATACACATATACAATGCATTACAACATACTTACACAGGTATACACATGCATAATTATAATTATGTTCATTAGCTAGGCCTGAGCCCTAATCATGTGTACATTTAACAGTAGGGACAAGCCCCAATCATATTACATTAACAGTTGGGCGAAGCCCCAATCATATTACATTTAACAGTTGGGAGAAGCCCCAATCATAATACATTTAATAGTTGGGCCAAGCTCGAATCATAATACATTTAACAACTGGGCCGAGCCCTAATCATAACACATGTAATAACTGGGCCGAGCCCTAATCATAATACATTTGATAACTGGGCCAAGCCCTAATCATAATACATTTGATAATTGGACCGAGCCCAAATCATAATACATTTGATAACTAGTCCGAGCCCAAATCATAATACATTTGATAACTGGGTCGAGCCCAAATCATAATACAGTCAACAATGGGGCACACCGTATTCATATTACATTCCACAATGGGGCCAAGCCCTAATCATGTATCTCACGCATCAGGTGAAATTTTCTTACCTTTGGTCCAAGCACAAGCAAATAACTAAGCAAGCGCGACCCCCCGAGAACGATCCTCTTCCGATCCCTAGCGGTAACCTTGTCACAACCCACAAATAACATTCTCATTACTATTTGATTCCATAATAGAACCCTAGGACCAATCCCGTGTTGTCAGGACCTCTAATTCTCCCACACGGGGTGGTGAAATCGTCCCCCGAGCTCCTGGGCCTATGCCCTAAAAATAAAAAAATCAAGGGCCCTGAAAATGGCCTAGTGCCATGGCACAACCTTACAGACACCGCGACACACAGCCAGGGGCCCCTACCCTGAATCATCCCAGCGCCGTGACTCAGAAGAACAGGGTTGCGACGCCCCTATGCGATCCCAGAAAAACTGGGTTTTCCCACCATTTTTCCTCGTGCCAAAGCTCCCGAATCTTTCCCCAAACTTGCCTAATAGTCCCAAATGAGTTTGAAAACCTAAATATCATATCATAAGCAGTACCAACACCTCAAAAACTAAACTCAATCTCTCACTCAAATCAAAACCCAATCATAGGTTTAAAGCTCTGCAAAAACTTAAACCACAGCTGAGATTTACCAAGAAAGCAGAGAAATACCTTACCTTAAAGAAGAATCATGACCTATATGTTGTTCCACTTCAACCCTAGCTTTAATCCTCCATGTTTTGAGCCTCTCCTCCTCAAAATTCAACAAAGACCCCCAAGGCTTCAAGAAATAGAGGGAAAAATGAGAGAGAGAAAGCTGAGGGTGCTGAGAGTGTTCTAACCATTCCACTAGCTTTTGGAGTATCTGAGTGTATTCCTTCCTTAGGCTAGAAATGACCAAATTACCCCTTAGCCCATTAGCTATTCTCTAATGCTCACAAGGGCAAATTCGCCATTTGCCACTTTTCCCCTGTTGACGTCTCACAAATTCTCGTTATCTCCAATACACTAAAGTAGTTACTAAATAATTCCCCATTACCCGATTAATCCCGGTAATGTGCTAAATTACCAAAATATCCCTAGGCTCACCCCAAGGCGGGTATCCGACCCTATTATGACTAAACTGCTAACTTGCCCCCTAGGATCGCCTCGTTCTGGATAACCCAAATATATCCACATAATAATGTGGTCTTAATCATAAAACACACATATGTTCAAATATTCCCTCAATGGGCCGAAATTATGAAAATGCCCTTCTAATAAGAAACGGGCCCACATGCATGCTTAATACACCTAAACATGCCAATATAGTCATATTATAATATAACTCACATAATTCATATAATTACATGCTTATGAAACGTAAGCATTCGATTAATTCAATTATTGCCTCCCGATCCCCTAATTCAGGCACTAAGCCATATTAGGGAATTTGGGGCGTTACAGCTATCCCCTCCTTACAAGAATTTCGTCCTCAAAATTTTACTTGAACAGCTCGGGACACTGATCCCGCCTATTGGACTCTCACTCCCAGGTCTTCTCCTCGACCTTGCTGTTCCTCCATAATACCTTAACTGAAGGTATGGTTCTATTTCTCAAGACCTTGTCCTTCATATCTAGTGTCTGGGCTGACTATTCCTCATAGGAGAAACTTGCATAAAGCTCCAGACCCTCATAACTCGATACATGAGTCACATATGACACATACTTCCGAGGTGTCAAAATATAAAGTACATTGTGTACGGCCGATAGCGCCGAAGGTAACGCCAATCTATAGGCCCTCTGACCGATCCCCTCCAGGATCTCATATGGTCTCACAATTCTAGGGCTTCGCTCACCCTTCTTCCCAAATCTCCTCACCCCTTACCATGGTGAGACTCTAAGGAAGACATAGTCTCCCACTTGGAACTCTATGTTCCTACGTTTCGGATAAACTTAACTTTTCTGTCTACTTTGAGAAGCGAGCATCTGAGCTTTGACCTTCTCATTAGCCTTATTGGTCCTCTAAACTGCCTCAGGGCCCAAGTATTTCCTTCCTTATGTCTCATCCCAATGGATGGGAAATCTGCATTTCCTACCATACAACATTCTATAAGGAGCCATCTCAATGGTCGATTGATAGCTATTATTGTAGGAAAACTCTATCAAAGGAAAATACTTACTCCAGGACCCTTCAAGGTCCAGCACACATGCTCACAACATGTCTTCTAATATATGTATCACCCTCTAAGATTGTCCATCTGCCTGAGGATGATAAGTTGTACTAAACTTCAGCTGCATGCCCAATGCCTTCTACAAACTTCCCTAAAACTTGGAAGTAAATGTGGGGTCCTGATCTGACACGATCAACCTCAGAGCTCCATGAAGGCGTACTATCTCTCTTACATAGAGATCTACATACTAGTCAACTGTATAAGCCGCCCTCACTGGTAGAAAGTGAGCTGATTTGGTGTATCTGTCTACAATAACCCACACCGAATCGTGTTAACCCTCGTCCTCGACAATCCCACCACAAAATCCATTGTGATGTCTTCCCACTTCCACTCTAGGATATTCAAGGGCTGTAATAGCCCTGCTGGTCTCTGATGTTCAACCTTGTCTTGTTGACACGTCAGACATTTGGCCACATACTCGGTTACATCCGTCTTCATCCCCGGTCACCAATATAAGGTCTTCAGATTCCGATACCTCTTCGTGGTGCCGGGATGAAGAGAGTACGGGGTAATGTGAGACTCATCCAGAATCTCCTATCTGATAATAGTATCCATCGAAACACAAATCCAACCTTCCTTTATTCTTTCCAACAGTGTAGACTGTAGCGTAATGTTATCCAACTGGCCCACTAGCAACCCTATTCCCTGTAATTGTACCTTTAGTTCTTTCAACTCTGCTGGGGCCATTCTGTAAGGTTCCCTAGACTCTGGCTCTGTCCCTGGTGCCAGTTCAATAACAAATTCTATCTCTGTGTGTGGCAACAACACTGGTAATTCCTCTGGAAACACATCTAGAAATTCACAGACTAACATAGTCTTTTCTAGTCCCACTGGCACGATCTGAGTGGTATCCACCACACTGGCCAGGAACCCTATGCAACCTCCTCGCAATAGGTCCCTAGCCCTTAATGCTGAAATCATAGGTACGCGGGGTCCATGCACAGTGCTAACAAATACAAAGGGGTCCTCACCCTCAAGCTCAAAGGTTACCATCCTTTTCTTGCAATATATGGTTGTCCCATACTTCTCTTAACCAATACATCCCAAAAATCATGTCAAAGTTGGTCATAACCAACTCTACTAGGTCAACTGACAACCTTCTGTCGTCTACTATCACTGACAGTGACCTAACCCGTCTCCTGGATACTACAAACTCCCCAGATGACGTCTTTTACATCTGGTGCCCTATAGATATGTCCTCCAGGTTCCCGTTGCCACTCTGGCGGCCAATCTGTACACTCCGTGGTTCCTATTAGAGTCAGAAGCCAACACAACATCCTGGGTCTTCCTTTTCTGGTCACTAGGGCCTTTGCCCCTACCAGATCTTGTAAAGGGAGCTCCTGTCCTTCTGATATTTCTTTTGGTCACGTTCTTGCACCAAATCTTATTCTCAGTGCCTCTACAGCAAGGGCTCTCTCTACTACCTGAGCGTATGTCGTGACTCTAGGTACTGTGGTAATTCTGACATCTCGGGCCATCATAGGTCATAGCCCCTGAAGGAATCTTTCCTTCCTTGTCCCATCGGTGGGTACCAAGTCTGCAGCGAACTTGGCTAATCTATTAAACCTCAGTGCATACTCTGTCACGATCATATTCCCTTGCAACCATTTACTGAACTCTTTAGCTTTTGAAGCTCTAACTACCTCATTATAATACTTTTCATTGAACTGAGTTCTAAACTCTTCCCAATCCAAGGTATTAATGTTCCTAGTCGGGGATACTACTTCCCACCAGATTCGGGCATCCTTCCGAAACATATATGTGGCCCAGACCACTCTCTTGTTGTCCACCATCCTCGTAAAGTCTAGGATGGATGTAACCATACTCATCCACTACTCTACTTTGAATGGATCTGTGCTTCCCTTAAAATCGGAGGGTGTTGCATCCTGAACCGTTCATATAACAACTCCCAACAGTTCTTTATCTCAGACCGCTGCTATACGACCAATAATGTAGCAATAGGTGGGGCCCCTGATGTAGCGTTCCCTGCCGGAATCTACTATTGCCTCAACTGGCGAATCTCTTCTTCATGCCTGTACAACCTAGCTTGCATATCATCAATCACCTGTTGCCAGTTTTCAGGAGCTGGCGGAGGGGTCTGACCCCAATCATCATTTTCGACCTGTATTCCCTAGTCGGCTTGCAGATCTGACTGCCCTGAAAGCATACTTCCAAACGTGTACCTCATTGCATTAATCAATTCAGCCAATTAGGTAGTAATAACTAAACCTCTTGCCACCCTACGACTCAAAACCAAACAAATAAACGTTCACACTCAACAATCATGGTAATAAGCATGCTAATCCATATTCATATCGAAACATGGTGCTAATAAGCACTTCCGAACATTTATAAACAAGTAAGGGTGCTAATAAGCATTTTCTGGTACTCATTGACAATTAATGATGCTAATAAGCATCTTCTGACATTTACAGACAAATAGCGATGCTAATAGGCCTTTCTTTAACATTAAACAGTGGTAATTAGCATTTCCTAGCATACATGTATCTATAACAATGCTAATGAGCGTGTCCTGACCTACATGTCCACATAACAATGCTAATAAGCGCTTCCTTTTGCATTCACAAGCAAGGTCAATGCTAATAAGCATCCCTATATTCAAATACATATACAATCATGCTAATAAGCATGGTGATTCATAGTGATGTTCAAACAAAGTGCTTATAAGTGTGTTCTTAACATTCACAAGCATTAATAATGCTAATAAGCACGTTCCTGACATTCATATACATAACATAATACTATTAGCATTTCTAACATTCAAAAGCAATAACGATGCTAATAAGCATCTCCTTGCATACATGCACATATAGCAGCACTAATAAGAGTTTCTGACATTTAAGAACAATAATGATGCTTATAAGCAATCCTACAACATTAACTGTTATATTATTTTATAATATAATGTAAAATTATATTATATTATAATATAATGTTTTAGATTAAATAAATGTGACAAAGTGTGTCACATATTGTAACATATAATAGAGAGTTACAATATTTAGATATATGAGATATATCAAAATAATGTAACATATTTGGTGTTACAAATTTGTAACCTCCAAATATTACCCTTTATTGTGTAAATTGTTGTTACACAATATTGAGATGAATTTCATAAAAGCCATATGTGATATGGCTGTTAGAGATATAATTTTAACCCCAATAATGTGTTTTGGGAGTTACAAAATCATTTGGGAGGGTTTGGAACTATTTGGAAAAACATGACAATTTTTGTGCTGAATTTGGTCAGTGGCCGCGGCCTGTGGGTCAGAGACCAGTGGCCGCGGCCACTAATGTCTCTGGTCACGGCCACAGGCCAAAAACTGACCAAATTTTTAGTTTTTTCAATCTTTGTTGAACGGCTCAAAAAACCCAAATAACTCCCAAATCTCTTTTTTAATTCCATATTAATCCAATTAAACATTGGTAACAGCCATGGGGGTTGGTGGAATTTGAAATTCAAAGGGTGTCTCTAAACTCTATAAATAGGAGCCGATAGCTCACTTGTAAGACACAACTTGTCTATCCACTAGAGCACTTGGCTAGAAACACCTTGAGGCTTGATAATTCCAGAAAGCTTTTCCAATATCTGAGAGAGATCCCTTAGTGCTTGAGTTAGGGGGAAATAAGCTTTTGGACAAAGGTTTTATACCTTGTTCAAGTTGGTGATCCCCAATCCTCTTCACTTAGGTTGTGTAAGTGAGAGTTTGCTTTTGTTTCTGTTCTTCTTTCTACTGCATTGTTTTCTACTTATTCTCTTTTTCCTATTACTTGTATTTCTTGTTCAAAGGTTGTAATCTTCTTTTCTTTATTTCAAACATTTTAGTTTACTTGTAACATTTTGCTTTGAGTTGTATTTCCACCATTCTCTTCTTCATCATCATCTTCTCCCTTTCTTTGGTTTATTTGTATTTTCAGTTATAGAGTTGTAACCTTATTTAATCAATCTATATTTACTTGTAATATTATTGCATAGAGTTGTAATATTATAATCATTTCCATTGAGGCAAAACAAAATTTTCCTAACATTAACAAGCCACTATTGTGCTAATAAGCACATCTTTAACATGTTTACAACAGTCAAGGGCCAGGCCCTATCAGAATAGCTCACGCTTTCTATTTAAACAAGCAGGTAAGGCATATATACTTCATTTAGGCAATTGCACACATAACTATACTAATAGTTACCGAACCCTGAGACAAGCTTGTCCTTAGCGGCGAGTGTACATGCACAGTCCATCATTAGGAACCCTTAAACCTTGGAAGCTCTAATACAAAGTTGTAACACCATGCTAATTAGGGTTCGTTACCACGTGTGTTTAAAATAGCGTGGGACTCGCTAAACGAGTCATTTGGACTAAAACATGTGATTAAGCCACTAAGGTCTCATGTATTAAAAATCTTGGTTAACGAATAAATATTTCCATTAAAAGAAAACTTTAGTCTTTACATGGGATCCCAAATATACAAGTTGAAATTTTTTCTTACCACTCAGCGATTACAAGATTAGCCGACCTAAGCGACAAAATAGGGTCCAACCCCAGTTCCCCTGTGATACCTTGGTCGTGGCGATCGAGCAGACTGCATGTACACATCGCCCCTAATACTCTCCAACTCATTGCTGGCCAAGGTTCATCTTACCCTTACCTGCACCACCAAGCACTCATGGGCCAAAAGACTCACCAAGAAAACACATTAACAAATTCAGATAGTCCACAAAATATAACAACATGTTCCACAGTAATAATTGGAGCCAAGCGCACACACTGTACAAGTAAATGATCATAGGGTCACACAAGTGCGTGTTGCACTCCCGTTCATTCCAATGGCATCCAAGCCAGTCAAGTGCATAATGCACTCTCATTCATTCCTATGGCATCCAAGCCAGTCAAGTGCATAATGCACTCTCATTCATTCCTATGGCATCCGAGGCAGTCAAGTGCATAATGCACTCCTAGGATGGCATACCCATAACGGCTTGCGCTCAACGCGCATAATGGCGATCACAGCTCATAAGCCAAGCCTTGCAAACCCTCGACTCATAAGTCAAGCCTTGTGAACCCTCAATTTATAAGTTGAGCCTTGTAAACCCTCGTCTTATAAGCTGGGCCTTGTAAACCTTGACTAATAAGCCGAGCCATGTAAACCCCTCCACTCATAAGTCGAGCTTTGTAAACCCTCGACTTATAAGTCAAGCTGTGTAGGCCTTTGACTCATAAGTCGAGCCCCTTTTAATCCATTGGTTTATAAACTGGGAACTTTTTATTCAAGTATACCCTCAAATAGCAGGCCGAGCTTTTGGTTAGGTACGATAGACAAACTTCTGACTTATCAGCCGAGCCTCCCATTCGGGGACAAACATATATACACTACCTTTATCATACATAGATACACCACATTACAACATACTTATACAGGTATACACATGCATAATTATAATTATGTTCATTAGCTGGGCCTGAGCCCTAATCATGTTTACATTTAACAGTTGGGCAAAGCCCCAATCATATTACATTAACATTTGGGCGAAGCCCCAATCATATTACATTTAACAGTTGGGCGAAGCCCCAATCATAATACATTTAACAGTTGGGCCGGGCCCCAATCATATTACATTTAACAGTTGGGCCAAGCCCCAATCATAATACATTTAACAACTGGGCCGAACCCTAATCATAACACATTTAATAACTAGGCTGAGCCCTAATCATAATACATTTGATAATTGGGCCGAGCTCTAACAATAATACATTTGATAACTGGGCCGAGCCGAAATCATAATACATTTGATAACTGGGCCGAGCCCAAATCATAATACAGTCAACAATGGGGCCACACCTTAATCATATTACATTCCACAATGAGGCCAAGCCCTAATCACATATATCACGCATCAGGTGCAATTTTCTTGAATAAGCAAGCGAATAAGCAAGCAAGCACAACCCCCCAAGAATGATCCTCTCCTGAGCCCTAGTGGTAACCTTGTCACAATCCACAAATAACATTCTCATTACTATTCGATTCCATAATAGAATCCTGGGACCAATCCCGTGCTCTCGGGACCTCCAATTCCCCCACACGGGGGGTGAAATCGTCCCCCGAGCCCCTGGGCCTATGCCCTAAAAATACAAAATCAAGGGCCCTGAAAATGGCCTAGCGCCGCGACACAGCCTTACAGGCGCCGAGACACACAACCAGGGCTGTAAGATCAATTTTTGATCACTCGTACATACACAAATTTTTGTCCATTTTTTTACGAGAAATAAAATGAAATGTGCGCAGCCAGTTATTCCTACCAATTATTGTATTTATTACAAGTATCTGCTCATTATGTGTGTTGTTTTGCTACATTTTCATCGATTGTTTATAAGTACACAAGCAATAATGTTTGAACATGTATTGGTCAATGGCAAAGCATGTATTGGTCAAGAAGAAGCTTAAACTCCTTGATCACTTGGGGGGAAGATAAGATACTAAGCGAGCAAAGCATATTATAAACATATGGAAACACAAGAGCAAAATAAGGGAAAGCATACTACAACACTTAGAGTATTTTTTTTTTAAATTGGCAGATTTTGTGAAATAATAAAGTGATATGCTAGGTTCGGTCATACGAATAGATATTATAATAAAAGTTGTAATATTAAAATGAAATATCTTTACACTGCGAGCATTTGCTGCTCGGATGTAATTAAAAATATTAAAAGTAAATAAAAGTGCCTTAGGAAGAAAATTGTCTTAACATCTCGAACAAACTGTTCGAGTGTTCTAGTTACATATAAAAAAGTATGTCTATTGTGCAGCTACAGGGGGGTCCTACTGAGGTTGCTGGTCGATGGTGGTTCCAGCTTCCTCTTTGGCTCCATCGACACCTATCGCCAAAGAAATTTCAGGAGACTCTGGGGCATTCTTCTCCTCCTCCAGGCAAGCAGTACACTTGGCAAGTTCAACTTGTTTTACCTGCTCAGGAAGATAATCAAAGTTCGCACCTTGATTGCTCTTCGAGAACATATAAAAACAATTGAAGGTGGCTCCTTGGAACCTCTCCAAGTCACTGGCATTCTTCTCTTCGAGCAGCTTAACCCGATCCTCCAGTCAGGTGGCCTCCTTCATGCTCGCGACCGGTTCTTCTTGCATCTTGACTGCCTCCTTAAAGTTGGTCTTAGAAGCTTCCTTGTATTTTTTCTTGGCAGCAATAGCCTTAGCCAGATCTTCCTTGCTCTTCTTCAGCTCCTCAATCAAAGCAGCAGTGTTGTCCTCTGCTACTTTGACTTTGCCCTCCAATGCTTCGACTTTGGCCTTCTATGATTTGATCTCCTCAGCATGTTTCGAGCCAATCTCCTCGACACGGCGCCAACCGTTAGTCATGGTCAGAAGAGCCTGCGAACGGTAAAGAAATAAAGCTGTTAGTATTAACAAAAGGAAATGTTGGTCGATTAAAATAAAATAAAGAAAAGAAGCTTACACTGAGTGTTTCGTTGAGCCCACTTTGCCTCCCATAATGCCGAACTAAATCTTGACATATCATGATATTGTAAGCTATATATCTACCATGAACAAATCCCCCTTGATTTTCTGCAATTATTTCAGGTAGCAATTTCCGGATCCTTGAGCAAATCAATTTGGAGGCAGCTTTATATATAACATTACAACAGGAAATAGGTCTGAAATCACACACAGAATCAGGGCAAATATGCTTGGGAATGAGTGTAATTGTTGTGTTATTAATTTCCCTAAGTAGTTTACCTGAAGTAAGGAAGGATAACACAGTTGTAGTAACCTCTAAACCCACCAAATCCTAATTATCTTGGTAAAAGTAACTACTATATCCATCTGGGCCTGGGGCTTTCAATCCTGGAATTGCAAATATCACGTTCTTAACCTCCTGAGCTGAGAAATCTGTTGAAAGAGTCTGAATGAGAGCTGCATTTAGAACTGGTCCGAGCTTCATGATTGACCAAGACACCTTCTTCCTGTGCACCATTACTGTCCCCAACAAGCCTTTATAATAATCCAAAAAGGCCTTTGTTATATTTATAGGAGAGTCTACCCAAATCCTTGCCTCATTCCTGATGGAAAAAATTCTGTTCTGTATTCTCCTTGCCTTAAGGGAAGCATGAAAGATGTGAGTATTTTCATCACCATTAGCCATCCAAGAAGCTTTAGCTTTTTGAGCTAAGAAACTCATGTAAGCTTTATGGTAATGCATATACTGTTCTCTAATCACTTGCTCCTAAGAAATCAACCTATCATTTAAGGGATCTTTTTGCAATTGTTCCTGAAGCTCCTTCAATACAAGTCCCGCCTTAAATTCTATCTGTTGAATATCAGAAAAACCCTCTCTATTTATTCTCACTAGCACCTGTTTCAGCCTTTTTAGTTTTGATACTAATTGGAACATTGGAGTACCATTAACTGATAAGTTCCAACTGGTCTGGAGTTTATTTTCATAACAGGGTGCTTCTTTCCACATCCGAAAATATCTAAATGGCTTCTTTTCCAAGTGCATTTCCAAAGTGACATGAACAAGAATTGGACTGTGATCAAATATCCCTTCTGGCAAGAACACAGCCTCTGAGTTAGGGAAATGATCAGTCCATTTTGAGTTAACTAAAGCTCTATCAATCTTGGAATAAACCCTCTCATCTGCTCTCTGCTTATTATTCCAAGTATAGAAGCAGCCAGAAAATTTCAAATCTTCCAAATGGCAAGTTGTCAAACATTCTGAAAATTTGCTTGATATCTTCATGGTGCTTTTTTTGCCAATTCTATCATGCAATGAAAGAATCTCATTGAAGTCTCCTACCACCATCCAAGGGACAGATATATCCACAGCCAATCCTTGTAAGTCGTTCCATAGGATCTCCCTAGAGGCTGCATCATTATAACCATATACAAAGGTAATCAAGAACCTTCATGTTCGATTAGGGACCTGTACTTGACAGTAAATTAATTGTGTAGTACATAACTTGATATCCAAAGAGAAGGCTCTCGGATTCCAAGCAATTATTATCCTACCCTTATCAATCCAAGGGTTATTATTAGTGAAACACCACCCAGAAAATAGATTTGTGTAAAGAGACCCCATATTTTTATTCTTCACTTTCGTCTTGAGTAGACTAACCAAGCCAACCTTCTTTGACAGAATTAAGTGTTTAATCTCCTTGTGCTTATGTTGACTGTTAATCCCTAGTACATTCCAAGTTAGGATTCTATCCATCTAGTACAGAGGGTCCTCCCCCCTCTCTTACTGTATTACTCCTCTGTAAAAGCTCCATCTCAGGGTCCCCCTCTAGTAGGCAAAATTTATTCTTCACACTCGTTTGGATGGCATTAGGTTCCTGTTTCTTGATTCCCTTGGTAACTGATTGAAAACCATCTGTATCTACATTAACTTTGCTTACAATAGGTGATGAGACCTTCTGTTTAGGAATCCATTCTTGCTTAACAGTCTTACTCTTCCTGCAAACATGAGCTTCGTGTCCTAGACCAGAGCAATTCGTACATACAGTGGGCTTCCATTCATATTCCATGAAGATGTCTACTTCTTGATCAAATTCATTCAAGAAACTAATTCGAGATGGAAAGTCCTATGTCATGGTCACTTCGATGAGAATTCTGGGATAAGCTAAACGATCTCTGTTTTTAGTAATGGAATCCACTTGAATTGGCTTCCCAATCTGTCCCACTATCTTGAACAGAGACCTATCACCCCAGTATTTAATATCCAATCCTCCCAAATGAACCCAAGTTGGAACTGAATCTATATCTTCCTTAGAAAAATCATCAACCGGATTCCAGGCCTTCATTATGAGAGGTTTGTTCCCAAAAAACAGATAGCCTCCATCTAAAATTCTGTCTCTCACATCCATGGATAAAAAGCGAATTATGAAAATACCTGATGAGAGAATCCCAACTTTATTGACTTGATCCTTTCATAATCTCCTCACAAAGCCCTCCAGGATTCGGATTGGTGGATTTGCACCAAGCACATAGCAGACTATAGAAGATTGCCAAAAATTCACCTCCTCAGCTATATCCTCTACCTCAATTTTGACTCCAGAGGTCCTCTTCTGATTGAAAACACATTCCCCTGTAACAACCGTCTCTTTGGCTCCAGTGGAAGTGACATTAGTATAGTTATGTAATGACCCACTAATCTAGACTCTTGGACCATTATCGAACTATACATACAAATTCTTACTAAAACATACATTTGCGAAAATACCATAATTTATTATAAACTTGTAGACACAAAGGTTACTTTCATAAAATTAAGTAGGATATGGGTACCCAATGTCTTTAAAACAAAAATAACTTAAAGTGAAAAGAGTTACATAGAAAATGCGGAAAATACATGTAAAACCATAAAAAAAGTAAAATGAGACTACATCCTTGAATCGAATAACGCTCGGCCCCTTGACTCCATTCACCATCGATACACATCCTCTAAGCGTCACGAATCTTACCGCCTCTAAAGCTTATTTTCCTGCACATAAAACAAAAAGGAATGAGCCTAATGCCCAGCAAGGAAAATCTAACACATAATCATAAACATAAATTTCATAATAAACGTAAAGACATATCATAACACTTAGGACATACACTTATTATAATGGCCATTATTACTTGGGGTCCCATAGACTAAAGAAGCTTATGCCGATGAGATTAGTGGGGTCCTACTAGCTAAGTAGGCATGTGCCCATAATCTTTTTGGGGTCTTGTTAGTCAAATAGGGCATAAGCCCAAGCCTACAAACATACACATTCATAACATATTCATAACATATCATAACATAACACATAAGATAACGTAAGCAATACACATATAGATTCTATCCTATTTTCCTTACCAAAGTTACCGGGATATGATGGACTGAGTTGGGACTTTTGGAACACTCCTAAAACCATAATGAACAAGAGTGAGTCTAAAGAAGGAAAAGTGATGAAAAGGAATGGGAAGACTAAACCATTGAAAGTCACACTTACCAAACTTATGTGCTCAAGAACTTAGATTCCCTAACCAAAATGAAGATTAAGGTTAGAGATTGAGTAGAAGACTATGAGAAAGAAAATAACATAATACAGAAATGAACTAGAGTTTTGGTTACCTCAAAGACTTGTAAGATCAATCTACACCACAACCGAAATACTATAGAACCTCACCTCCCAAAGTGTTTGATAAGCTTATGATGTTTAAGCTTATGATTTTCCCAAACCAGGTGTTTACACTCTCACACTCACTTAACACTAGCAGCTTCTGAACTTAGAGCAAAAGGTGAATAATGGCTGGGTACTAGGTCCTATTTATAGAGTTTGGGAATGAAAGTATCTTGATTTTACTTGAATAAAAATAATGGCTTTTTAGGTGAAAAATATTTGAATAATCGTTCAGCAGAGGCTGAAGACTCGTTCAAAAGATGCTGGACTTTTGAAGGAGTTTGAATGGCTGAAAGGAAAAGAATTCAAAAGTGTTTGAATTTATGCTGGAGGAGGCGATATATCGCCCCCTGTAGGCGATATATCGCCTGGGCCAGTATGCCCGAGGCGACCGTGCATCGTCTCGTGTTTTCCGTATCTACGTGCTGCGATATATCGCCCCCTATAGCTGCGATATATCGGCACACACTGAATATTTAAACATGAAATTACACATTTTTAGCTAAGTTTGAATGGAGTAAACAACCTTGACTAAGCCTTCAACGTATTCAAAGCTGCTGACTGACCCTATAACATTCAAACTTTACCCTTGTTTAATTTAATCCTAAAAAATACTTAATCCTTAATTACCCATTCATAACATGTGCTTAAAATCCTATTGGTTGATATCTAAACCTTATAATATAACAACTATTATCCTTAATATCAGTCATATAATCAAACCTTAGGTTATACTTAATATTCTTAAACTATAGGTTAAACTTAGAAAATCTATAAGTACTACTATGAGTGTCCAAATAATTCCCGGTCTGAACCAAAATCCACAGTAACAAAGATAATACTAAACATACTATAATACTACGAAATAATTAGCTAAGTAAAGTTCTTGGACTCTACAAGTTATACTGTAAGATCGGAGATGGAACAGCCTTACCCATATTGACGTCTTGCATAGCTTGCTTGGAAGCCGATAACCAGTCTTCCACATTCGCACAGATTCCAGTTCGAGGCGCTGGAGTAGGTTCACGACTTCGCACTTCCCATGCTCCTTGCTCATCCTCTGACATCTCCAATTCCTGAATCCCAAGAATGGCATCCATAGATCGAGTTTTGATGACCCTATCAGCAGATGTTGGACTTGTTCTCTTGCCTTTTCTCTTCGATTTGCCCTTTCCCCCGACCTTAGATCCCTTTGCCATGGCGCCGATGCAGAAACACCGAGAGAAAAAAGCGCGGGAAAAATTTCATAAAAGAGGCGACCTATTTATAGTTTTCCAGTGGGGAACCTCTAAGCAAAATGGGTTGACCAGGAGACCCTCCAGTTCCTACTCCTTTAGGAAAACTCTCCTCCTCCACCTCCTCACGTGGGCCCTCTACCGAACAGGTGGGAGGATCCTTGGCAACAAAACTGTTGAGCCATGCTTCCAGATCAATAGTCGATAAACTTCAGACGGTATCCAAGCATCACCTCAGCCATGCTTCCCTTCCTTTGTTAAAGCCTGAGTAGGTCCTTTGTAAGCCAAGTTACATGATCAAGTTGGATTTGAGGAAAGCATATGACACCATAGAATGGGATTTTTATTGAAGAAATGCTCACTATTTTTCAATTTCCACATAAATTTATTCAGCTCATCATGGTATGTGTTCGAACTACCAGGTTTTCATTGATGATTAATGGTTCATTAAATGGATATTTTGAGGCTAAACGAGGATTGAGGAAAGGAGATCCCATGTCCCCCTTGTTATTTGTACTAGGTATGGAATACTTATCTAGGATCATGCTTAAAGTTAGCTCTTATCCTAGTTATAAATTCCATGATCGGTGTGCTAGTTTGAAGTTGAATCATTTATGTTTTGCTGATGACATATTGTTATTCAGTCATGGAGACTTTATTTCTATCCTTTGGATGCTTAGGGGACTCAAGTTATTTTCCAAGACTTCAGGACTCTTTCCAAATGAGGCTATGTCTGCAATATATTGCAGTGGCATGTGTGAGTCTGAGATTGAGAGAGTAGTGTCTGCTTCAGGATTCACACGATCTTCATTACCTTTCAGGTACCAGGGCATTCCTATATGTTCTAAAAGGATTTCTAATGCTGAGTGTGGGATCATTCTAGATAAAATGGTGGCTAGGATTAAACAATGGAGTTCCAGAAATTTATCATATAGTGCCAGAGCAACATTGATCAATGCGGTTTTAATGTCAATACACTCTTATTGGGCTCAAATAATGGTATTGCCAAAAAAGCTATTGAAGGATATAGATGCAATTTGCAGGGCTTTTTTGTGGAAGGGAGATGCAGAAGCTCACGGTCCAGAGGCAGTTGCTTGGTCCACTGTCTGTACTCCAAAATCTGCAAGAGGGTTAGGATTTAGGAAAATCTTAGAATGGAATATAGCTGCCTTAGGGAAATATGTATGGGCAATTGCCTCTAAAAAGAACAACCTATGGGTTAAGTGGATACATAGCATTTATTTGCAAACAAGGGACTGGTGGACTTACTCAGTACAGCAAAGTTGCAGCTGATACTGGAAGAAAATAGTTGAAATTAAGGACCTTTTTAGAGCTAAAATGGATAAAGCAACCTTCATGGCAGTGACATATGGTATTCAATCTGGGCATGCAATACTATATGATCAACAAACCAAGGTCCAATGGAGTAAATATGTCTGGGAGAGATGCAATGTACCGAAACACAAATACATACTCTGGTTAACATTACACCAGAAGCTGAAAACCAGAGGCTACCTCAATAAACACTGTCAGGTAGTGGACACAATGTGTTTGCTGTGTGGAAATCATACAGAAGAGATATCACATCTATTTTTTCAATGTGATTACAACAACTTATGTCTTGTGAAGTTGAAGGAGTGGATTGGTTGCAGAGCTCAAACAGAAAATTATCACACCTTATTGCATTGGATTTCCAAAGCAAAACACCTTACCAAGCTCAGGAGAAGTTTTTACATAGCTGCTGTATCAGCTCTAGTCTATCATATCTGGAGAGTCCGAAATGATGTCTTGTGGTCCTCTAAGATTTCGCATTTCAATCATACAATGGAGGTCATTAAGAGAGAGCTAAAGTTGAGACTTGCTGTATCAATGTATAAAGGGAAACAAAATAGGGATAAGGAATGGTATCATAAATTGTAAAGTTAGATATGGGGAATGTAAGTCATATAGGGGTAGAAGGAAATTATAAGTGTACATGATTTGTTTTTGAGCAATACAATGATTCTTATTCACCAAAAAAAAAAAAAGAGGTTCCCCACTGGCATCTCTAGCGTCTTTCCAGCTCGATTTCTTCGAGCCAGCAGATTTTCCCCCAGAGGCATAAATGTCGAACGTGACGTTGGTTTGCATGACTACAAGAAAAACAAGAAAGAGCGGATATGTCAAGAAATAGTTATGCATAAAGAAATTCTAAGTACTGTACCCGAACTACAGTTACTGGTCACTACATTATCTAAGGAACTACAGCTACAATCACTATCTGCCTCGAAGAATTCCAAGCTAAAACTACTGGTCAGAAAATTAAAATTGTTGTCCTTATCGAATATATGATAAGGGATGCGCAATGTATCTAATAGTGGAAAATCCATACCGTTCTCGTTCGAGGATTCAAATGCGCGACCAGCGTATTCATGTAATTTTTGTTTTCCATTCCCATGTTGAGGAGGGGTATTAGCTGGTCGGGCAATGGGGTTGGGCTCTTGGACGATCACTTTCGTTTGACGACGCCTTAGGGGTTGTGACACATCTTTTTGCTGTTCGAGGTTTTCTTGTTCCTCAGTACCATCTCCAGTGGCACTCCCCATGGTCGATTCCCTCACCTCTTGGTGAGGCTCCAAAAGGCCGACCAGCCTCAAATTGCTTTCTGTGACCAGTTCCTTGACGTTTTTTTTCTACATGCATGTTTTCTAGAGTGGGTACTTGTAGCGACCCAAATTTGCTGATAAGGATTGGGGCCTTGATTAGTGTGCCTGGAGGGCAATAATTGCTATATTGTATTAATATGTGAATTTAATGAATATGTGATTAGAGTGCATGTTTAGGCGATTAAATATGCATGTGCGCCCCATTTAGTTGTTAGGGGCATAATTGTAATTTTAGCCCGCTGAGGGCATAAATGTAATATTTGTACATGTTGTGATTGCTACCACGTGTGGGTGGTGATATAACTGTGATGCACGTTCTGAGACAGTCCTAGGGAGCTGTTCTGCTAAAAGTCACAACGGGGTCAAATACTCGGCTCGGGAGGAGCCTAGGGGTATTTTGGGTATATTATAACTTGAGTATGGGAGTTATTGAGAAATGGTTGGTGGCACTTTGGTAACTATAGGTAACTCTTGAGGATAGTTGTTTTAAGTGGAAGGTGGTATTCTTGCAAGAGATTAAGGAAAAGTCTAGAATGCCCTTGAGGGTTAGCTAGAAACTAAGTTAGAAAGGAGGGCAATTGGGTCATTTGGCCTTAGTAGAAGATAATCTTGGCTAGGAAAGTCATATATGTTATTTATTCTTAGGCATAATCTGGATGTTTATGTTGGAAGTCTAGAGGAACCAAGAAGCTAGGAGAGAAAGGTGGAAGAGAGCTAAATATCTTTGAGGCTAAGGAAGGAATTCAAGGCTGAATTGAGGCAACTAGAATCAAGCATAGGCCAAGGTTAATCCAGAGGTAAAGCTTCATCTCTGAATTTTAGATTTCTTGCAAGTTCTTCTAGAGTTTGGGTTGAATACTGAAAGTTGGGTTTTGGTTTAATAATTGTGAAAATCAGCTTGAGAATCAAAGGAATTAAGCTAGGAGCATGTCCTCTTCTTTAATCCTTAACTGATGGTAACCTGATCGAAGATCAATTTTAGAAAACACTGTACTTCCCTATAGCTGGTTAAACAAATCATCAATCCTAGGTAGTGGATACTTATTCTTAATGGTCAACTTATTCAGCTCCCTGTAGTCAATACACATCCTAAGGGATCCATCCTTCTTCTTGACGAACAATACTGGAGCACCCCATGGCGATAAACTTGATCTGATGAACCCCAAATCCAGTAACTCCTGTAACTGAATCTTTAACTCTTTCAACTCTGCCGGAGCCATTCTGTAAGGTGTCCTAGATACTGGCTCTGCCCCTGGTGCCAACTCTATAACGAATTCAATCTCCCGCTACGGCGGCAACCTTGGTAGGTCTGCTGCGAATAAATCTGGAAACTCACACACTAATCTGGTCTCTCCCGGTCCAACTGACACAACCTTAGAGGTATCCACAACATTCGCTAGGAATCCTATGCAACCTTCCTGCATCAGGTCTCTAGCCTTTAGTGGCGAAATCCTATGCAATCTTTGAGAATACCTTCTTACCTTGCAACTGATCGAACAGATCATCTATCCTTGGCAAATGATACTTGTTCTTAATTGTCAGCTTATTCAGTTCTCTGTAATCAATACACATTCTCAGAGAACCATCCTTCTTCTTCACAAACAGAACTGGCGCATCCCAAGGTGAGAAACTAGGTCTGATAAAACCCAAATCCAACAGTTCTTGCAATTGTACTTTTAACTCTTTCAACTCAGCTGGGGCCATTCTGTAAGGTGCTCTAGACACTGGCTCCGTCTCTGGTGCCAGTTCTATCACGAACTTAATCTCTCTGTGTGGTGGCAACCCTGGCAAATCTTTTGGAAACACATCCAGAAATTCACAAACAAGTCTGGTATCCTCTGGTCTCACTGGCACGACCTGTGTGGTATCAACCACACTGGCCAAGAACCCAATGCAACCTCCTTGCAATAATTCCCTAGCCCTCAACACTGAAATCATAGGTATACGAGGTCCATGCACATCACCAACAAACACAAAAGGATCCTCACCTTCAGGCTCAAAGGTGACCATCTTCCTTCTGCAATCAATGGTTGCCCCATACTTTGCCAACCAATCCATACCCAATATCATATCAAAGTCGGTCATAACCAACTCTATCAAATCCACTGACAACTCTCTGCCCTCCACTGTCACTGGCAAAGATCTGACACATCTCCTAGATACCACTAACTCTCCAGTGGGTAACAAAGTTCCAAACCCCACAGCATAAAAATCACAGGGTCTACACAGTCTATCAATAATACTACTAGAAACAAAAGAATGTGCAGCACCAGAATCAATCAAAACATTATATGGGGTTCTAGCACTAAGAAGCTGACCTGTAACAACTGAGGGAGAAGCCTCAGCTTCTGCTTGTGTCAATGCAAACACTCGAGATGGGGCCGAGCTGTCCGCTTTTCTGGGTTCTTCTTTTCTTGCCTTAGGGAAATCCTTTTTAAGATGACCTACTACTCCACATGAGAAGCAGGCCTTTGCCCTACACTCTCCCAAATGATGCCTCTTGCATCTAGGGAACTCAGGATAAGACTTCCAAGCTTCATTACCACCTGGACGACCAATTGAAATACAACGGGGCCACCTATCAGGATCTGGAACTGGGAAGGTGTCAGGAACCTTCCTCTTCTACTCCCTGAGGCCTATACCCTTTCCAGAACCCATAAATGGAGGACTTGTCCTCCTGAAATCCTTTCTGGCTGCACTGTCACGACAGATTCTGTTCTCTGCACTCTCAGCTGTGAGTGCCTTCTCAACCACCTGTGCATAGGTAGTAACCCCAGCCACAGTGGTGATACGTACATCACGGGCTAATCTGGGCTGTAGCCCTTGCAAAAACCTCTCTTTCTTGGTCCCATCAGTGGGCACCAGCTCCATGGAAAACTTTGCCAAACGATCAAATTTCAAGGCATATTCAGTGACAGACAAATTTCCCTGAAGTAGCCTAATGAACTTCTCAGCTTTAGCTGCCCTGATAGCATCATTATAATACTTCTCATTAAACAGAGTCTGAAACTCTTCCCAACTCAGGGCATTCACATTCTTGGTCTGGGTAATCACCTCCCACCAAATCTGGGCATCCTCCCGAAACATATAAGTGGCACAGGCCACCCTCTCATTACCAGTTACCCTCATAAAGTCAAGGATAGTGGTAATCATACTCATCCATTATTCTGCCTTGGCAGGATCTGCACTGCCTTCAAAAACTGGAGGTTGCTGCTTCCTGAACCTTTCATAAAGTGGCTCCCATTTATTTCCAACCTCAGGCAGCTGCTCTGCTGCTGGCACCGACACAGGAGGTGCCTCTGACACACTAGCCACTGCAGGCACTTGGTGTTGTTTTAGGAGACGAAGCTCCTCTCCCTGTCTTAACACTATAGCCTGCAGATCACTAACTATCTGCTGCCAGTTTACATGAGCTGGTTGTGGAATCTGTGATTGGTCATTTTCTTGACCCTGACTATTATTATTATTCTAGCCCTGATCACTCTGGCCAGCTGAAGTATCTGTCTGCCCTGGATTCATTCTTATTTGACACCTTGCTGAAATAATGATCTATACGGCCAGTCAGGTAGTAATAACTAAACCTCTTACCACCTTACAGCCCAAGAACAAGCAGAAAATTATCACAATCCACAGTCATACAATTATACAGACATATACATGTTTATAGCATTTAGCACACAACATGTATCACATAATATTTCACAATCAATCATACTTATAAGTATGTTCCAGCAATCTCAGTACTAATAAGCACACAGTTGCTGAGAATATAATATTTCAGAGCACAGGTTTAACATGGTGTCTCATGCATACAGGTAGAGCACACATACTATATTTAAGCAGTTATACATATAACTACATAAATAGTTACCAAACCATGAGTCGAGCTTGACTTCAGTGATGTGTGTACATGCCCAGCCAGTCTACAGGAACCCTAACCTTGGCACGCTCTGATACCAAGTTGTAACGCCCTGGTTACCCCAGAACAGTTACGGTGAATAGTGAACCGGAAATTTGACTTGCTACCTAAGTCCTTTGGTTAAAAACATGATTCTAAGTGTTATTAACAGGCTAAGGTGGAAAACCAATAAAAAGGAAAGGATATATTTTATTAAGTATATAAATTGTTCATGAGCTTATCAAAAACATTTACAAGTTATTTATAACACAAAAGGGTCACTCCTGTTTCAAATTTACAACCCCGCCGACCTAAGCGGCAAAAATAGGGAAAACCCTTAGTTCCTCTGAGAATTCCTTGGCCGTGGTGGTCAAGTGGCCACATATGTACACATCACCACCTAAGCTCTCCACTCAAGGCTGGGTGAGCTTCTCTTTCCCTTTACCTGCACCACATAGCACCCATGAGCCAAGGCCCAGCAAGAATACACAATATAGCATGATATAATATCAATAATGATCATAATAATCATTCAGGACTTTCAGTCCAAAACAGATAGGTGACAGTCGCAAAAGTCACTAACATGGGGACAGCTCCCTTTAGCCATGTGACGATAAGGTCACCAGGGTTTAACAGATAAGTGAGCCTTTCACTAGCTTAAATAGGACAGGTGCATGGTGTCTAGACACCAACATAACCTTCCTCATGACCATTGAGTCATAACCCTGGAACATCGTTCCCTAGCCATGTGACAAACGGTCACCTAGGCCTTAGGCCCTGGCTCTGAGTAACTAGTCTTAGACTAGCCAAGTGCTTATAAGATTCATCGACCTTAGGGTCGATCCAGAATTAATGCCTTAGAGCCATTCAATGCGGATATTAATTAGATCTAATCTTCATTCGGCCCTGCGTTCAGGACGCTCATGCCATTCTGACTCTTAGGTCAGTGTCCCTGACTAGTTAGTGCCATAAACAAGTAAACAATATTAGCTAGCATTTAATATGCAATCAATGTCCACATTTATCAACTAACATGCCTTAGCAACACTCACGCATGTCCCATACACAGGGTGCAATTTTCTTACCTCAGGTTCGAGCGAGAAATATAATAAGAACGATTGACCTTTTGGTTCCTTAGCGGTTACCTAATCACAACCAATTATAACCTCCATTAAAGAGAATCAACATTGAAAGTGTCTTAACCTAAGCACCACCATTGAGACCTCGAAACATGCCCACACGGTGAGTAGATTCGATCCCGGGCCTTAAGGATTGAAACCCCAAGCCAAAAACCCTTAAAAACACTCAAAACGGGACTTTGAAGGAACAGAGTAGCGCTACAGCACTGCTTCCTAGCACCCCAGCACTATTCTCAGAACCCCCAACACCCCCAAATGCCCTCTGTGTAGTGCTATAGCGCCCTAGGGTGGGCGCTGTAGCACTACCTCCAGACCTGATACCCCCTGAAACCTCCTTCTTCATCTCCTTCGATTCTAACTTGATTCCAATGCTTCCAAATCCCATTTTTTATGCCAAATGAGCCCAAAAACCATCCTAACATACCCCAAACATCACAACCATAAGAACCCTAGCCAAAACTCCCAACAAAACCAAGTATTCAACCTAGAAATCACAACTGCAAAACAGAACTAAAATAGGGCAAACCAGAGAATTCAATGGCTAGAAACTTACCCAAAGCTCAGCTTATGATGCTCTTCAATGGAGGAACACTATCCCAAACTCCCAAGGCTTACTTCCCAAGCTTGAATCCTCAAGAATGGTTCAAAAATCTCAAAGGAAACTGAAGAAAAGATAGGTACGGGAAGGCTCTTGAAGATGCTCTATTTTTCTACCTCTTTCACAGCCCAAAAATGGTTTATATCTATCCTAGGGGTAAAAAGACCATTATACCCCTAGGTTAATTAAAGGTTTCTAAAGGCTCCCAAGGGAAAAATTGGTATTCCCACCTATCTCGTTAATCATAATTAACGCTCTCCAACTCCCGCTATTCTTAATAACCTCAAACACCAATAATTCACATCCCGTTACCCTTTAATTCCCGGTAACGCTCTAATTATTAAAATCACCCCGAGACTCATCCCGAGCCCCGAACTTAAACCTGTTATGACTAGACCGCTAATCACTAATCCAAGATCGTCTCATGCCGAGTAGCTCGAACAAACCCACATTATAATGTGGTCTCAACAACATATCACCGCACATGCATAAAAATATACAATTATACCCTTAACGGGCCAAATTACCATCACACCCCTGTAATTAGAATGTGGACCCACATGCATGCATTTAACATCATATTATAATATAATTCACATATACATGCATTTATCAACTAATGGCATAATTAAGCAAGTATGGCCCTCCCGACCTACTAATCCTGCCATTAAACCACACCGAAGATTCCGGGGCATTACAGTTTCTAGCTAACCCTCAAGGGCATTCTAGAGTTTGGGTTGAATACTAAAAGTTTGGTTTTGGTTTAATAATTGTGAAATCAGCTTGAGAATCAAAGGAATTAAGCTAGGAGTTGGGTTTGAAAGAAGCTCAGAGTCGAATTTCAGTTTGAGGTAAGAATATCGTGCTTCTTTGAAGTTGATTGCTGGTGTGGTTTAAGATATCTGAAGGGTGGTTTAAGTTTTGTAAATTATGGTTTAAGTTCTATGAAGTTTTTAACCAATTTGTGAATCATGGGTTTGAATATGTGTATGGGTTTGTTATTGATGTTTTTATGTTGCCTTATGGTCTATTTGGGGTTTTTGATTGAATTTGGGACTTAGGTATGTCTTGGGGTTGATTTGGAAGAGTTTTGGCTCGGGAAAATGTTGGGAAAAAACCCAGATTTCTGGGTTCGCGTATAGGCGCCGCGGCCCTGTTCTTCCGTGCCGCGGTGCTAGGATGCATCGGGGGAAGGGCACCATTCTGGGCGGCGTGGCCCCTATAGGGGGGTGTCGCGGTGATTTTGGGGTTTTGGCTCAGGGGGCTCGGGGGATGCTTCCGCTACCTTGTGGGGGGAAACGGTAGGTCCCGAGAGCTCGGGATTGGTTCCAGGAGATGATTATAAATTGGTTAGTAATGAGGCTGCTATGTTTGTGTTGTGACTAGGTGTTCAGCAAGGCTCGGGTTAGAGGATCGTGCTCGAGGTTTCAGTGCTCAAGAAGCTCGGGACATAGGTAAGAAAACCGCTGTACCCATAGAGCAGGGCGAGGCCCTATAGCTGTGTTGCAGGGCACGACCCTATATGATTATGTGCAGGGTATAGCCCATTGATTATGTTGACACATGTTTAAATGTTTGATTAATTGTGCTATGTATGCAAATATGTGTATGATCGACAAGAGCCGGGAACGGTGAATGCCGAGAACGGCGAGGGCCGAGAGCAACAAGGGGCTGGGAGCAGTGTTTAGCACGCGGAGTGCGAGTTGTCAGAGCAGGACCCTAAAGGATACCTGGGATATCCTTACGGTATAGACCGCGAACCCAGGGCCTGGTAAAGCGTCTGGGACGGCTCGACCGTATATGTTTAGCCTGTTGGCGGGTTTGTTATATGCTGAGTGATTGATATGCATATGTTATCTATTTGTGTGGGTTTTCTTGGTGGGCTTTGGCTCACGGGTGCTCTGTGGTGCAGGTAAGGGCTAGGGGAAAGTCAGCCAACCATGAGTACGGAGAGCGTGAGGCGACGCGCACATGTCTGGTCTGCCTGGCTACCACGGCCAGGGGTATTTTTGGGAGATGTTTTGTACTGGATTCTATTTTTTCGTTTAGTCGACCTAAAACATATTTTGAGTTGTAAATATTTATAAATGGTATTTTCAGGATCCCTAATGTAAAACACTTATAATTTTCAATGAATATTTACATCTTCAAATTATGTGATTTTGATACAGTTTAGTTACACTTTTAAGTTAAAGGCTTGGTTATCTAGTTAAATGCACATTTTAAACTCACTTAGTAACGACTCTAAGGTAGTAGGGTGTTACAGTACTAGTCGGTACCATGGTACTAGACACAATACAAACCAACTAAGGACAGAGAAAAAATAAAAAAGTGATTAAGAGAATACTGAATAAAGACTAAAGAGTTTACCTCCTTGAGTGAAGGCCATGTTATCTGCGACCAAATCAGTTGTGAGGAAATACTCTTTGAAGTACTTCCCCACATTGGATTTGTAAGTTATATCACTCAGGAATGTGCGACCAGATTTCTAGTGATAAAAATGGAAGAACCCCATGTTACTTTGTTTGGGGTTGGATTTGAAATCAAACAAATAATTAATCTCGTGAGGGGTGGGCACATGCCACTTTTTAGGGTTATAGAAAATATAGAGTGTTGAAAGTACTCTATATCTATTGGGGGCTATTTGAAATGGGTCGACCTCAAAATAATTTGCTACCCCTCGAAAAATGTCATGCAAAGGCAAAATTGCCCCCGCTTCTATGTGGTACCTTGACCAAGCACTAAAGGCACCTCTAGGCACGTTTGCCCTCTAGTTGGGTGTAGGCTTATATAGAGTAATCCTAGGAAGCCCATACTTCTTGGGATACTTTGCCACCATCCTAGTCGATATGACGCTTGGAGAGGCAATGTACCAGGGTACATCTACTCGTGAGCCTTCATGTGGATGGGCCTTAGGTTGGATCTTTGGTGGTGCAACCCTTAAGGGTTGAAGGTCATTCAGAGGACCCTCGGTGTTTGCTGTTGGCTTGCTAGTAGGTGAGTCCGTTGTTTTTCTTTTTCTCTGGGCAATATTTTTTACACGGCCCATGTTCTGTTTTTTGTTCGGTGATTTTGGAGGAAAGTTGGTCGTAGGAATGGGGGGTGGTGCCGAAGGCTCTGGAATGGGCAGAGAAGGTTGTTCCTGATCCTCGAACAACAGAGCAAGGAGATCTTTGTCTATTGGTCTCTCACCTCCACAGGGATCATGCATGAATATCTAAGAAACAAATGGGAAGTGAGAATCTACGACCAATAGATAAAGAAGAACAAAAAGGAAAGAAAAAAAAAAGGATAACATTGCTCGTGGATAAAAGCTTAGTTAAGCTTTTATCCGACCAGCAGCATCCTAGTAAAAACGCAAAAAACCTGCAAGTAGGTTGGAAAAACGGATCAAAAACTTAATGTGAAAAGTTTTTTCGGAAAAAAATTTCAACTTTGTAAATTGGGCGGGAAAAACCTAGTTTTTCCGAAATACCCAAAATCAAATTTTTACTTCAATTTTGTGCCCAAATCAGTGACAATATGCCTAAATACCCTTCCTAAACATCATTATGTGCCATAAATTTCCTAAAATCTCCATTTTATCCCATAAAGTCCTATGTGCTTTACCCAAAACCGATTACCCTCAAGAACATGCAAAACCCAGTTACGAAAAAAGACAAATCACAGCCAAAATCCAGAAAAATTGCTACTAAGTCAGTAGGAGGGGTTTGAAAACATACTTGAAGTAAATATTATTGAAGAAATCACGGAGAAATTGCTCATAGTTGCTCGAAGACGCCTCATATAGCACTAAAACATCTGATGTTCTTTGAGGTTGTTTCTCAGTGTTCTTGAAGAGAGAGAATGGTCCTGTGAAAGTGAAATAAAGGAAGAAGAGGGGTATTTATATCGGTCAAGGGTATTTGACATGTAATGATGAAATATGAGGGTTTTTGCATGGGAAAGAGCAATAATTGTTAAATCGCCCTTGGAGAACCAAAAGGGTCATGATTACTTACCTTTTCGAGAAAGTAATTACAATCAGATGTGACGGGTCTGTAGGATTGATGGTCAAGTAAGTTTATTAAATGTTGTTCGCATTAAAATAAACTTGAGAGGCAAATGTTTCCCAATATATTTGCATGATGATGTGGCATGTTCAAGAGGCACATGAGCGCATGTGGTTATTATTAATGAAGGCTTAGTCGATCGACGACCAGAGTGTTAAGAGAAAATTAAGCTGCTTGATAGGCACAAGGAATATGCTGAGCAGCAGGAAAAGAAGGGGTGCAGAGGCATACGACCAGAGCTGCTCGTGGGACCGAGACAAACGCTCAGAAACGATTATAAGTTGGATATTTCAGAGAAATTTAACTATTTTACATGCAAATATCATTATTTATGTTATTATTTTGTTATGCTTGTAATGTCAATTGAACATGGTCCATATGCCCATATGTACATCCATGAGCTTATAAATAGGATTCATAGAATTCATTTAGGGGACAGACAATATTTTGTATTCAGAGAGAGATAGTGCTTTTATACGCAGTACTTGTATCAAACTTCAAGACTTGTGAAACTTAGTGCACCCTTGTTCGCTGATTGCAAGTTTCAAGGTTTTACATCATAAAAACACTAAGTGGACGTAGGTTATTATCAATCTCTGGGTCCAAACCACTATAAAATCCTTGTGTCGTTTACATTCTTGCATTCAGTTCTATAATTCTTATCGTTTTTTGTGTCTCCATGTCGTTGACTAAATCGAGGTTCAACAATTAGCTTGCTGAAATTTTTGTTTATGAAGAGAAAAAATATCTTTTAAATTAAGATAAGTTAGTCACACACTCCAACAAATTAAGTCTTAGATTTTATATATGAAAATTTAATTTTTTTTTCCACACTCTATCTATGTATTTTCACATCTGTAAATATGCAGCTTTTTTTAAATAAGTAAATTTATTTTCTAAAAGAAAACAAGAAATTGATTTAGTCATTATAAGTAAGTACAAATTTTGTCACAATCTTTAAAATGCTATTTAAATAATAGATGGAATTATTATTTCATGGGAAATTAAAAGGCTAAATGAATTATTTTATAAAATTAAATATTTTATAATAAAGTTTTGTATGACAAATGTGTGGTTAAAGAAATAATTAAATGGTAAATAATTTTGCTTGTTGAATTATTTTAGAAAAGGCAAGAAATAAACATATAGAGATTTTCAACTTTAAATGTTGAATTTTAAGAATGCTCCCACGTATGCATGTTACATGCAAATGTATTTTTACGTTCAAATATACGCCTATTATTCAAACACATGGTTTTTACTTTGTAACCATGAAGGATTAATATGTAGAACTAGCATTATTATTTTATAATTTTATGTGAAATTATTGTATGTTTGCAATTGTAGTGCAACTTGTGCCACATGTGCATGACCCATGCACACGTGGGGTATGTATGTTGGGTATGAGTATTCTTACGTGATCTTAAAAGACGAACATTTGATTTTGATTGTAGGCTCGTTGTGAAGTTTTCGCACTTTACTTTGCTCGGACCTGAGGTAAGGAAGTTAAATAGAATTTTCTATGTTTTATGCTATGAAATGATAAGAGTTGTATGTTACAAGAAATAAAGTACCTTGGAAGTGAAAGTGCTATGTTTTGATATGTCATGATAAACTAAGTGTTATGAAAGGTGTAAGCTCTATGTTTGATATGCCATGATAAGACAAGGATTATGGAACATGTAGTTTCTATGTTTTGATGTGAATTATATTACATGTGCTTGTATGATGAATGAAAAGAAAAAATTTGCTAGCGTGTTGAACGCAACACAACAAATGAGTTACTAAGGATATGGCGTAACTCAAAGGGTGGACGCATCGAGGTTATTCAAGGACTTGAGATTATGTTTACCTCTTAGAGGAGGTTTTACCAGCCTATGTTATACTGGTTACCTCAAGATGTGACATGGAAAACAGAGGTGCCATGGTTACAAAGAGTATGTTATGATGTATAAATGTGATGTATGACTATGATTTCATTTATGATTATGGAATATGAGTATGGTGATGTTATGTATTACCCTGATTTATGATACATGTTCTTCTTGTGTTTTCTTTGATATTGTTTAATATTGTCCTTCCTTACCGGGCTTTTAGCTCACCCACTTACTTTCCCCCTTTCAGGTAAACAATAGGGTTTCTTTCTGGCACGCGTTGTGATGTGGGGAGTTCCGACGTTTGAGTATGTATGGCGTGGGGTTTCCTATCAACGAACAAATGATCAATATGAGCACCAAGATTAAAAGAACTTATGTTATGAATTTTATTTTCAATTACGTCAGTGGGACTTAATTTTTTTTTAATATTGCATAAAGACATATTATTTTATTTTCAACTATTGGGCCCAAACTTCAATGTTTTATCAAAGCCCCAGTGAGTTTTTCTTGAAAGTGGTATTTTTTTTTTATCGTCTATGAGTTGAGTGACATTTATTATAAAGTAATAGATTAGGGCTCTTTACATAATCCATCTTGGAAGCTTGAATTCTTAATAGCTTAGGCAAAAATTTAAAGAAATTGGGTCTTTGGTCTTGGGAGCTTGTATGTGTAATGGAGTGTTCATGAAGAAGTTAAGAGAATATGATGGTGATATAGAAAAAAAATGTGAAATAGAGGAACTAATCAGCATTTGCACTCTTTTCACTAATCCTTTCACCAAAAGACGAAAATGCTCATTCCCTTTAATTCCCAATAAATTAACCCCAAGGGAAAACTAATATTCTCAACAAAAAATTATAATTTTACCAGTAATCTCTAATTATTCAACCAATGCCCATCAAACATAATACTCTACCAACAAAATTTTATTCCACTAATATCCATAAAGTGTAAAAATTCTAATAATACCCCTAGGCTCGACCCGAGCCGGATATTTTCCCCCTTGTGACATTTCCACTATTACCGATTGAAAGGTTCCACTCCTGTTGAAAATAATATATATCCACATAATAATGTGGTCACAATACATATAGCACATATAATTCACAAATATACCCTCAATGGGTCAAAATTACAAAAGTGTCATCTTTTATCAAAAGTGAGTCTATAAAAACATTTTATGCATATAATCAAGCATATTCAATTATATAATAATATAATTCATAATAATTCAGTTCATGCCCTCCATGCACATTATCTAAGGTACTGAACCTCATTAGGAGTTTATGATGCTACAATCACTCTCTCAAATCTCTCTTTCTATCCTCTCTCTCTAGCTTTCATGATCTCAAGTTTTCTCCAAGTAACTCATAAAGAAAGTGCTTGCCTTTGTGAGTTTAAAGGCTTGTTCAATCTCAATTCCCATTTCCTCTTAAAAAAGCCCCAAGCATCCATGGAGGACTAAGAAATAGAGAATTAGATCAGCGATACATCTCGTGTATAAGCCTTGGTTGTGTTTTTGCAAAGTAAGAAAAAGTTCAAGGTAGTGTTCTAAAGTAAGGGTTTCAAGCACCAAGAAGACTCAAGAAGTTTTGGTCTATAACTAGGGTTCACATCCTCTAACTCAATCTTTTATTGTCCTTTGTCAAGGATAATTTAGTGTTGATCCATAATATTTTGGTGGTGTACTCTCACTCTCCCCCAACATTCTAACTCTCTATTATCTGAGATACATCATCATGGAAGAATCTACTTCATTTTTGGCTTTGATATGCATGACCCAAGATTTTGTGAGATTAGATAGATTTGATGGTACTAACTTTGTCCATTGGCACGATAAGATCAGGTTCTTTCTAACCACTCAAAACCCGCTAAAGAAGATGACACTCAAGAAGTCATCAAAGAAAGGAAGAAATGTGAAGAAGATGAATTGATTTGTAGTGGTCACATTCTCAATGCGCTATCGGACCGGTTGTATGATCTCTACAACAACACCAAAATCTCCAAGGAGATTTGGTATGCTTCAGAGAAAAAGTACAAAGTAGAAGAAGAAGAAGGTACAAATAAATTCCTTATTACCTAATACATTAAATTTATGTTTTATGACATGAAATCCCTTCTTCCCAAATACACGAGCTACAAATTATTGTGAATAAACTATCTACCCTCAATATTATATTGCCGAAACAATTCCTTGTTGGTGCCATAATAACCAAGTTGCCTCCATCTTGGAGGGGCTATAGGAAGAAAATTCTCCATAAGAGTGAGGAGATTTCATTGGAGAAAATCCTCAAAAACTTGAGGATTGATGAGGAATCCCGTTCTAGAAAAAAGAACGAGGAAAAGTCTAATGGAGAGACTTTAAAGACAAATGTGGTGGCTAATCCTCCTAACAACAGCAAATGAATTGGAAAGAATAAAAGCAAGGTTCAAAAACCCTTAGGGCCTAAGAAGAATGAGGGACAATTCAAAAGTTCTAAGGGACCTTGCTTTGTATGTGGCAAGAATGGTCACTTTGCAAGAGATTGTAGGTTCAAGAGGAATCATAACAATGAAGCAAGAATCAACTCAACCAAAGAAGAGCTAGTGGCAACACTAAGAGAAATGAATGTCATACATGGAAAGGTGAATGGGTGGTGGTATGATACTTGTATTGTCATCCATGTTACCAATGATAGATCTTTACTCAAGACCTTTGAAGCTTCAAAGGAAGGGCATGGGATTCAAATGGGCAATGAGAAAAGGTCCAAGGTTGAAGGAAAGGGAACTATAGATTTATTATTCACATTCGGCAAGAAGGTTCTACTCACTAATGTTTTGTATGTACCAAAAATGAGTGATTACCTTGTGAGTGGCAATTTGCTTGGCAAACCAGGAATCAAGGTTGTGATAGATTCCGACAAGCTTACATTGTCAAAGGGAAATGTATTTGTGGGGAAGGAATATGCTTGTGATGGCAGGTTAAAACTTTGTACCTCTATTGACAATATGAGCAATAAAGCTTCTAGTTCTTCTTGTTATATGATTGACTCAAATCATATTACTTTGTGACATGTTAGACTTGCACATATAGAAATTAGCACAATTAAAAGAGCAATTAAATGTAGCTTGATTGATTGTGATAATGTTGAGCATGATAAATGTGAACTATGTGTTAAATCTAAATGGTAAAGAAACAATTTCAAGTGTAGAAAGAAATTCTAAATTGTTAGATTTGATACAAAGTGATTTATGTGAACTAAATAGAATGTTGAGTGAAGGAGGAAGTAGATATTTTATTGCTTTCATAGATGGTTGATGTAGGTTCATATATGTATATTTGCTTAAGAATAAAGATGAAACATTTAATGTGTTTAACGCATTTAAAGCGGAAGTTAAAAATCAATTAGAAAGGAAAATA